>NC_056744.1:136616146-136851146 GCF_019279795.1 Protopterus annectens
TGTGTCTGTAGAATGGAGAACAGCAACATTAATCCTCCTGCACAAAGGGAGGCCAGCAACTGACCCTTGGAACTACAGGCCCACAAGTCTAGCCAGCCTCATCTGCAAGGCCATAGAAAGAATTATCATGGACCGTATCAACAAGGACATAGGTGACCTCCAAATGCTGGTCCCAACCCAGTTTGGCTTTGGTAAGGGTGGATCATGCTTATTAAACCTGGTAGACTTCTTTGAGAATGTCACCAAAACCATGGACGAAGGTAAAACAATGCACACAGCCTATCTCAACCTTGCCAAAGTTTCTGTGGGAAATTTCCAATCTGGCATCATTGAGAAACTCTCCAAGATAGGAATTAACCCATACATTATTAGGTGGGTAGCCAACTAGCTCACCAACAGAGCACACTCTGTCAAAATTGGTGACTCCACCTCCACCAGTAGACCTGTCACTAGTGGAGTACCACTGGGTCTGTGCTGGGCCCCTTACTGTTTGGCATCTATTTCTCAGAAGTCCAGGCCAAAGTAGGGGGCCTTCAGCTCACCAAGTTCACTAATGATTGCAAATTGGGAGCAATCACTGAGTCCCCCAATGATGTCAACATATTACAAGAAGGGCTAACACAAACAAATGATCGGTGCCAAAGCAATGGTCTAAACTAAATGCTAAAAAATGCATTAGTATTCCTTTTTGCAAATCAGAATTGTCCTACCACCCTAATTTCCAACCCATTGGTGCGAGACTTTGGAACACAGTTTGCTAGCAATCTGAACTTTGACCACTAAGTTTTCACAGTGGTAAGGAAAGCCTTCTACATAGTGCACCTCATAAGCAAGGGCATAGCATCCAGGTCAAGGAATGTTATAATTCCACTGTACTTGACTCTCATCAGACCGTTAATAGAGTATAATGCACCCTTTTGCATGTCTCTCACCAGATACCTGCAGCAGCTGGAGAGAGACCTCAGAGGTTTCTCACTAAGAAAATACAGGGACTCCAAACCATGACCTACGTGGACAGACTGAAAGCCCTTTCACTTTACTCTGTATCTTACAGGCTGCTGAGAGGTGACTTGTGCCTAGCCTATTGGGCAATCTCCAACCCTGCCCTAATGGAAATGCTGCACAAGTGCAAGGAAAATGGCTCAAGACTCATTCACTACAGAGATCTCAATCTAGCTTGTGACATATTCAGATAATGCTGGAGAGACAGATATGTCTCCCAGAGAGTGCCTCTTCTCTGGAATAGACTCCCAATTCACATAAAACAGAGTGCCTCACCGACCCTATTTAAACACAACCTAGATAATTGAATGGAAGACCACAAATTTACCCCTGGGGTAGCCGGTGTTGATCACAGACCCACTCTTTTCATAAATTAGTTCTTAGTTACCCAAAAAAGAATGATACTTGCAATTAACATAGCTAGGCTTATACAAGCTCTAGGGGCACTAGCCTAGTAATCTCCTACGAACCTTTGAAAATAGCTGAAGCTGAAGGTGGTGGTGATATTCCAAAGGCATCGAACAGATAGGGAGGGAGCAGAATGAGAGGGGCAGCTATTGCAGGCAAGCTGTAACAGTTGACTCTGTAGACCGTACATTATTTTCTGTCCACTAGTATGTGTATTCATAATGAAGGCCCACAGCTTATTGAATAAATAAAGTCCAGTGAAGTATGCCATGTGATCCTTATCTGCAATAAAATCTGTATGTAATGTAAACACTGAGGTATGCCGAATATGATGAGATGTGGTAAGGCAGGCAGAAGTTATTAATAACTCTGATGGGTGATGCAACACTGTTAGCATTGCTTCTGCCCCATGGTGACCAAACACAGTCAGTAGGCATATCATATGCACTCTGGAATGCTCTATGGCTTCAGTTAATTCTCTGTATGCCCAAAAAAGTGTCAGATTATTTTCAGTATGAGATATTAGTAACATTTTCTGTATCTTAATTTTACGTCCAGGACTAATTTCATAACTAAGAAGTAGTGCTACTAGGGTTGACTGGACCCCCTTGGAGGCAGTGTGTGATGTAAACTTTGTCTGGCCATGCCTGAGATTATCTCAGCTTCTAATTTTGCTTCTTCTTCTGCCTTGTGTGATGTTGTACATTGAATGATAAAACCTGCTATATAGCCAGTGTTATCCCAAGTTACATCCCTTTCCTGTTATCTGAATTTAGTTGTTCCAACATGTATTATTAACTTATTTGGCTTGCTAGACAGAAAAGCCCTTAAATCTAGTGAAGTGACTTGCTCAGTGCATACCTTTCAACTGTCCAGGTCTTCACAGAATGTCCAGGTTGTTGCCTCTTATTTTTGTTTATTCTTCATAAATGTATGCTTTTCTAGCAACTTACTGAATGTTAAAGTCACTAAATAATGATATACATTAGATAGTCAGACTTCATATCCTTCAGACAAATGCATGCTAACATAAATCCTGTTATTGTAGCAGCTTTCTAAGTTTATAAGAGCAATATTTAAGATCGGTTCTTATTTTGGGTCCTTTGTCCCTGCAACTATTTTAGGCCTTATCCAGATTTCTTACAATATGAGGCTGAGAGAAGCAGAATGCACAACAGGAGACTCAGGGAATCAAACTCAAGAGTTATGTGCTGAATGAAACTCACTAGCAGTTTATACTGGGATTTGCCAGTGGTGCAAAACAAATATTCCAGATCACAATGTCCGTTTTATAGTTTTTATATAGTCGGACTCCAAAGCATCATGGGTGCATTTCCATATGTATTTCACTTGGTAACTCTATTGCTACCTCAGTATTCCAGCCTTCCACAAACATATTTAAAAAAAAAAAAAAAACAGCCCAGAAGGGAACTGAAAATGATCACTGACCAAGAAATTATTCAGTGTGGAATTCATACTTATTGATACCTATAAATTCTTGTGTCTTATTTTTATTTAGCTACTGAATGCAGTGGCAGAAATGGAACAGGAAAAGTTCACCCTTCAGAAGAAACACACTGAAAACATTCAGGAGTTACTTGATGAGACCAATAGTCGTCTTAGCAAAATGGAAGCCGAATATGCAGCACAGAGCAAGGCAACTGTAAGTAACTCTCTTAACCAACATATGTTTAGTGTCTTTGTTAGTCCACAGAGTAGTCATTTCAACCCTGATTATGTATCGTACAGTATTATGGAAAAATGAATAAACAGGCCTTGATGACATTTATGGCGTAGCCATTTTAGTCCAGAGAGTCATGAGACATGCACAGTTACATCATACTTTATTAAAATTGCATGCAACTACAATTTAGTGGCATTTAGGTATATAATGTGATGTTACTGTGAAGCGGCACGTAAAGGAAGAGGACACAGGTAAAAATCTAAAACCTAGTGTTTATGGCAGACTGTCAGAGATTTCTTCAAAGAATAAATTCATGGTGCATGGTGAAAGGCAGTCGGTGCTTTGTAGCGCCACTCATAATGCATTTGTTGAGCACTGAATGAAGTTGTTTGGCACATTGACAGTCTTTCATTGTGTTACAGTATAGCTGATTATGATTAAGTTTCTGATATAATTAGATAGTTATGTGACAGACTTGGATGTCAAAAATGAGATGGAGAATGAAGCTCAAGGTGTATCTTGACACCCATGTCAAGGACACATAACAGCTGGGTTAAGATCAGACAACCCCAGTCATGATTCTTTGTAGTGCATAGAACCTTACCCACTTCCATGTACTGCACAAAATTACAGACAAAGTTATGAGAGTGCTGCTATACAGCTTTCAATGCTGTAACACCGCTGCCACAAAGACAACGTCCACCTCAAACATCAAAATAGTGTAACACTTTAAAAATCTATTATGTCCTACATTGTGGTTTTTTTTTTTTTGTTTGATGGTTGAATGCAGTATTTAGCAGGGTTTTAAACTGCAAAAACAGCTAAGTTGGGCATACAAGTGGTCTTGGACAATAATTTTCTAATTTTTGAAAATCGGTTCTTCAGACAGACCAAAGAAGTGACAATGGGGGAAATATATGCCCCTATTTTTGCCAACATTGTTCTTACCCAATGGGAAAATCTTCATGTACTTGGTTCTAAATTCAAAGGTTCTTGGGTTTTATATGGTAGATGCCTGGACTATATTATTTTTTAGAGCGATAACCTTAGTAGGCTGGATGAATTTTTTCAGTATCTAAATCCAACTACCAGTTTTTTAACGTTTCAAATGGAGGTCCAGGAACAAAACGTAAACTATTTAGATGTGAGTATTTATAAGAACACGGTACTGCACAGGTTTGAATAAGCCTTGTATAGAAAACCAACATACTTAAATTCCCTCCTTCATTATGAGAGTTGTCACCCTATACACCAAAAGAAATCCCTTGTGAAGGGACTGTATGTTAGGATGCAAGAATGGTGACAAATAACCAAGTATATGCAAAAGAATTTGAAAAACTTCAAGGTATGTTAAAGAACAGGGGTTACCCAGAATCTTTTGTACAAAACATTGTTTCTGAAGTTTCTAGAAAGAGGGAGCAGGGCATGTACTAACCGTTACTTGGATCTGGTGTGGAATTTACTCCTGCTGGGCATAAGATAAGACTGCAAGAACCAAAGGAACAATTTCAAAGGTCCTTGATTCTTCCCTATAATTTACAGTTCACTGAGATACAGGGTATTGTGAGGCGAAACTGGAGTTTATTCATAGCCGACCAAGAATAGTTCAGTATAGTAGGTAACAAGCCTTGTATCATTTACAAAAAAAACATCAATTTAAGACATTATTAGAACTTACCCATTTAGAAAAAAGAGAAGGACATATGGTAAAGTGTGGAAACTGTTCTCAGTGTAAATTTATAGTAGAAGGGGATAGATTCAAGATACCAGGAGTGGATTACGTTAGGTTAACAAAAAGATATTTTTGTTATTCCAAGTGAGTGGTATACATGGCCAAATGCCAATTATGTGACAGCTATTACACAGGGAAAACTAAGAGAGCATTTAAAAATAGGATTTGCCAGCACCAATATGACATATATAGACAGGATGAAAAAATGCACTTAGTAAACATGTAAAATCAGCCCCTAGGCATCATTTTAAATATTGTTATTGATCATGTTGACCTAGGCCCTAGAGGGGATCCGAGTTATGATTAGTTAGAGTGCAAAGAACTTAAATGGCAGATTAGTTGTAATGCCACAGAGCCACCAGGTTTAAATGAAAATGTTTCCCTAGTCAGCTTCTTGAGGCTGAAGTCTGCCTATTATTTGTAATTATTTTTAGCAAGGTTAACTGTTATACAGGAAACAATTATTTCCACATTAACAGTGTGTGTTCTGTTTTATGTCAGATATATTTCTCTGGCATTATGGTTATGTGTTTGCTAGTTTTTCATTTTTCCTCATTGTTAATTTGATTCATAATGTGCCTACTTATATTTACACACCCTTGTGAATTTCTTGGCTGTTCTGTTTAGAACACAGGTTGGGGGTATTCATGATTTTACAAAGTCAGAAAAAATAAACTGTGAAAGAATTGCTGTTTAAAGTATTTATATTCTGTCAAGTTATATTCTATTAGCTAATCTTGTTCAAGTAATAAGATTTTTAGAGGCTTAGTAAGTTTTGCACACTAATGACAGGTGCTTTAGAGTTTTTACTTAAAAAGTATTTGGGCTACACAAAACATTTATTATATTTTTATGACTTAATGTGTATGGTTTTTCAAAAAACTGTAAAGGGCTCTTTACAGAGAGGGCACACTAATCAACTAGCTTCTTTGTTAACTTGACATGTGACTTGTTACTTGTATTTAAAGAGTTGTGTGCACAATGGCAGTTTTTTCTGATGATGAAGTCCATGTAATTGCACAAACGCGCTCATTGTTGTGGAATAAAAGAATCTTGGTTTCACTTCTGCCTTCTTCTTTTGGATTCTTGGTTGGATTACTTTATTATTTGTTACTTAGGTTTTAAAACTGGTTGAGCTTCAAGCTGCTCTTCTGTGGTGGCCACTGACCACTGTTAATGTTCTAACATGATACTACAGCTTAATAACAGTGAGGGGTACTTAACAAAAAATTGTTAACTCTCAGCCTGAAGTCAGAAAGTTGCTTAACAAGTCTGTCTTTTACCTGCTTTTGGAATGTAACTTGCGGTACTCCATATACTATAAAGGGTATTCGATATAGCTCATGAGATACTTCCATGCTTTATGGAGAGGTTCTTAGGCTCTGTTGTTAGACTCTGTTTATCTTTGTTTTTGTACCACACAATATCAATAGTAGTGGTCATAGACACTGAGATAACCAAAATTATTATTCTATTTTTCAGACCCTCCATCTAGCAGAAAAACTTTATTACAATTGTTCAGCCATTATATTGGGCAGCAGTGCTTACATCATGCTTGCTGCAGCACTTTACTGAATACAGTTACTGCAGCACAACAGGAATGGATATAGTCCCATGCATTGTTTAGACGTCAAGTACAACTAATATAGATGTAGCTGTGAGAGATAAAATAGATGAGAATTGCAGGAAAGAAAGCAACTCAATTTATGTCCTTAGCAGATTATCTGCCTTCCAACATGTTCAGACTTTCTTTGACACATGATCGTCTTCTAGAAAAGACCTTAGTATAGCTGACTTTTCTTAGTTGTGAACAATTATTCTGGGAGGCTGTGCTGATCATAGCTTCTTATGGTTCAGTTTTTATATTCAAACAGTTATTGTTAGATGATCCACAGCCATGGTAGTTGGTATGGAAGATTAACTTGTGTTATACATTTCTTATTTGTTTGTTTATGACAAGATTTTGGAACTGGGATTATTCGTGAAAAGTTCTTTTTTAATTTTCTGTTCTGCTGATGTTTCACCAGCTTGTCTTTTCAAATGTTTGAGGTACTTTAAACTAGGAATAGAATCCTGAAAATTCTGTCATGGTTCCAATCTTGCCTTATTTACAACACAGTGACTGCAGCAGTTAACCATTTTGAATAAGTGTTTGCTATGCCTCCCAGTCTATGTCAGACTTCTGTTTCTTGTGACTTGCTGTTGTGAGGTGCGGTACTTTTCTTTGTGAAGTGCTGTCAAATTGGGTGGTGGTAGAGCTATTAAACACTTGAAAGTCCTCCTTTGATTAATTGACTTAGACCCTAAAGGCATAAGCCATTCTGGATAATTTCCAAGAGCTAGAAGGCAACATAAGATGTTTATAAATGGAACTTGACATAGACCCAAGAAACAACGTCCTGGAAACAAACAAAAACTGAAATTTGACATGTAGCTTCTTTTAGAGTTTTTGCATTCATCCATCTACATCTATCCGCAACCCCTTTTTCCGTTTTTGTTCATGGGGTTGAGGTGTGGCTTTTAAATATACATTTTGTCTCTTTATGTTTCAGCATTTCAAGAGTACAAAAGAAAGTTGCTTTAGGAGTTTACATATAATTACTACACACTGGAAAACTCTAGCAGGTAAACAAAATAAGCAAAAATAAAAACTGGTTTAGATAAACGCAGAGTAAAGCTTCAATTATTAAAATAAAATGGCAAGCTTTCACAACAAATTGCTTTCTCAATTCAGTTTCCAAAAAGCAGCCGTAACAAAAATCCTTTTTTTACTAAATAACATGACAGGCATAAAGTCACATGTTAGATGTAAGATCACATTATCTTCACTAACACTTCTGCTGCAGTATTTTAAGCACTGGTTTCACGATATTAATCTCATTTAATCCAGGGTGCGTATCTGTGTGTAAAATATCAATCCACTTGTACTCTACATTTTCAGTTTTTGTTTTGATGTTCCCCTCTCTGAAATGTTCATGCACTAATTCTAGAACCATGAAAACAAAACCATGCTGTTGTCCCATAATTTATAAATGCTTATATAACGCACTGTTTTTTGTCCTAATATCAAATATATGATCACAAATATGATCTTTCAATTTATGATTTGTTTTACCAGCATGAAATGCTCTTTCTTCATTTCTCACAGGTAGTAAGATAAACCATATGCCAGCAAACATATTTAGATAATACTTTCTATTCATAACCAGATGTATAAAGTTATCCCTTCTTTTGCAAATATATTTACAAAAGGAATAGTTATAACATGGTGCAATCCATTTCTTTTGACTGACTATCTTATCCATTGTAGTATTTTCTTTTTCCTTATAGCATAGTTTGTGTTTCAAATTACTTGCTGTTTTTTAACTGATACATGGCAGTCCACCTATAAAATTAGTGGTTCTAAATCACACAGTGTATGCCACTGTCTTTTTGTCGCATGTCTTATTCTATATATATGCTTATTTTACAACAGACACTAAGAGTTTGCCCTTTGTTAATATTAGACTGCTCATCTTTAGTATCACTGATAGAGAGAGAGCACTGTCAGAGAAAGTAGGTTTTCCTCTGCTAGAACATTCCAGCATCACCTACCGCTGTATAAGTAAATCTTCCTGTTTATATCTCTAACTTTAACATCCACTTTCATGTGTTTTATCTGTTCATTTAGGATATCATCATTCGTATTGAGTCTTGCAGCCCTCATCCTGTTGGAATTGTGTGTAATTCTGAAAATGCTTAGTCTGTGGTGAGGGATGGTTAGGCCACTCTGCAGGACGTGCAAGCTGGCCTGCTCTATGCCGTATGACTGTCAGTGCTGGGGAATGATGGAACAGTACCACACCATAAGGAAAAAATTGTATTTGATATGTATGTTCCTCAAGCTGAGGAAGCCATCTCTTGTTTTGTTCATCCCCAGATAGTACAAATCAGTGGGATAGTGCTTGGTATTTCATAGATCCATCCTTCTGTTTAGTTCTGTAGTACACAGAACTGCTAACACCAGAATATACCATAGTCACAGCAGAACAAGCCTTCTGCAAATTAGGGTCTACTATCTAGAATGCTGTGCCTCCCAAACTAACAATAGCCAGTAACCTTACTTCCTTATCAAAAGAAATAAACATACATCTAACAGACAAATACAGGTATAATTGTTTCAGAGACACTGGATAGATCATTAACCAAATGAATGGTACACTCTCGCAATAAACCTGATCCACAGACTTCAGCTTACTACCAGTATATATATATATATATATATATATATATATATATATATATATATATATATATATATATATATATACACATAGCAATGCAGCTAAAGTAGTGTCAACCTCATTCATTTTCTGGTATAGTACTGAGTGGATACTTACCTGTAGGTACACCTATATATACTGTATACCCGGCTATAGCTTATATACCTCATGTATATAGTGTACTTATCAGTGTAGTCAGTGTACTGTCTGGTGTGCTGTGTAGCTGAGGCCTTATTTATGTTCTTAGATAATTACTGGGCATCCAGTCTAGGAAAAAAAACGAATGAGCCATGCTCACATTCCAAATTGCACCAAAACACTATCTGGTTTAAAGACTTGCTCAAGTTGAATGCTGAGGGAATCAAACCCTGTACCACAGGAAGGAAATAAGATAAATAATGTCAGTGATTGTTTTAACTTCTGCATTTTCACTTAGGAATGGTGATGAAAGCGATTCACAACTTCTTTTCACATTGCCCTAAATGACTTAGCCTAATAAATTTAACCATGTAGATAGATCTATGCCCATCCACAGACATAGGTGGCAAACATATGTAATGTCAAACTCAAAGCACTGACAAAAATGTTGGAACATACAGAAAGCAATAAATCTCAAACTAAAAAAATACTGAAAAAGGAAAACCATTTCCTTTCCTTATATTAACACTAAAATCCCTCATAAAACTACCCTGAAATTCATCTGAATAATGACAGTGTTATGGGAAGATTTTTATTAAGGTAAGCTCACCCCACAACCACCTTAGTAGTTGGTGCTAATCCTAACCCTGCCCCTTCCCCAACCCTAATCCTACACCTTATCTTAATAAAAATCTTCCTGTAATGCTGCCACAACACAAGACACACACATACACACGGCCCTTATCTCTAACCTATCCCAGACCCTAACCCTAACTCACAAACACTCTCACCCACCTCCCCTCAGGCCCAATCACTTATCTTGGGAAAACCTAACTTCTACATTTACACGGCTTGGCTATCTGTACCATTGAAATTATATAACACTCCCTGCGTTTGTCAAACAAATAGTTGTTTGACAAAACAAAGTCGAGCCATCAATATACCTGTATGTATATGTATATATGTATGTGTGTGTGTGTGTGTGTGTGTGTGTGTGTGTGTGTGTGTGTGTGTGTGTGTGTGTGGATATAAAATGTGTGTGTGCACATGTGTAATCTACCTTTCTTCAGTAACCATTTATGTGCTGAGGACTAGCTATTTATGTAACACCATTAACATCTGTCCTTCCCTTGCCTCTGTATGACTGCTACATCTTCAGCCTCCACAAGAGGTCACTGCATTCACTGTTCTGTCATGAAACTACATAATGACAGGAGAACAGCTCTCACAGCCCATCCTTTCTTTGGCTAGACTTTTGACTTCACAGGCATTTCCAATACCTTGATGTTATCATTATGGATTGCTTTTTTTTCTGCAGTAATACAACACCCCATTTAATTTTTACTTTTTCGCTTTGTTTGTTCAAGCTAGGTGAAAATGTAATTTTCAATACGTTTTCGTTATTGTCACAAATGAATGCTTTTCTATGCATAATTATATTCTTTTATTTTCTTTTTTATGTTTCAAATTAGGTAAGATTTCAATATATATATATATATATATATATATATATATATATATATATGTCCTAACCCAGGGAGTGTTCTTTTTGCAGCCTTCTCCCAAGACTACACATTTTAGGGGGTTCCTGAAGTCATATTTTGAGCTTATTATATCAGTTAAGGTGTGTGTTCTTTTTATTGCTTTAAAAAGAGATGCAAAAAACACAGCACTATTGTCTGAGTTGTGCTGAATCTCTGTGGAAAAATGCAAATTCTCTGAAAAACCATCTGGCTTAATTTCCTAGTCTTCATAATTATATTATGCTTTTATAGGTCATTGGCCAGCCACTTCTTTCAGTAAAAGAGAACAACATGAGAACAACAGAACTGAAGGTGGTGATACAAAGTGAATGAACTGGGGGAGGGAGCAGAGCTATTGCTAGTGAAGGACTAGAACAGGCATACTGAAGAGGTAACAGGTTCAGTAACAGTAAAGTACAGTTTTGTACCTACCATAAATGTAGATGTTCGAGTGTTCACACTGCTGCAGTCATTACACTTGGGTTATCCTGCCGTCAGGCAGTCCCGCAGTCGGCCTGACTTCCAAAGTCTTGGTCCGGCGTCGGTTGCTGTCACTTCTTCCCTGATGTCAGTGCTCCAGGGGTATATAAGATGCATCCAATGTCATTTTCTTCAGTTTTTCTTGCCCCAGATGTCAAGTGCCCCCAAGTAGGTAGGCAATACATATTGTTAATCAAAAATATACAATAAAAACAATACCTTCAGTTACCAGCAAATACACTCCAAAGGTTGTATAGGATAGAAAGGTATAGATAAGTCCAGCTAGTTCAGAGGGGATGGAGGGAGGGTAACCTGGACTGCAGCAGTGTGAACACTCGAACATCTACATTTATGGTAGGTACAAAACTGCACAATGTTCATCGTGTTACACTGCTGCAGTCATTACACTTGGGTAAAATCCCAAAGCTGAGGTTGGGTGGCTGGTCTATAAAGAGTTAGTATTGGCTATGAGGCCCTGCAGAACTGCAGTGGCAAATCCTGCTCTGGATTTAGAGTAAAGAGGCAGGTGGTAATGCTTGGTAAAGGTGTGCACTGAACTCCAAGTTGCAGGCTCCAAAATTTCCTTGGTAGGTACTCCTCTGAGAAAGGGTGTTGAAGTGGCTGTTGCCCTGGTGGAATGTGGCCTAATGTTATTTGGGACTGATTTTCCATGCTGTGTGTAGCAGTACCGAATACAGCGTCCTATCCATTTGGATATAATCTGCTTTGAGATAGCCTTGCCCTGTGATCCTGCAGCATATGTTACAGACAGTTGCTCAGTCTTCCTGAAAGCCTTTGTTTTGTCCAAGTAGAAGCGTAGCTGCCTGTGTATGTCCAAAGAATGCAGAAGTTTCTCCCCTTTATTCTGGGGGTTTGGATAAAAAGTTGGCAAATGGATGGTTTGGTTAAGAGCCACACTAGATACCACCTTTGGCATAAAGGTAGGGCTTGTCCTTAAAGATACCCTGTCCTGATGAAAAATTATAAAAGGTTCCACTGCCATTAATGCCTGTAGCTCTGAGACTCTTCGTACTGAAGTTACTGCCAGGAGCAGAGCTGTTTTCCATGATAAAATTTTAGATTGGCTGTATTGGCTAGCTCAAAAGGTGGTAGGGTCAGTTTTTCCAAAACGAAATTGAGGTCCCAAGTTGGTGTTGGTGCTCTCCGGGGCAGTCTTATGTTTTTAGCCCCTCTGAGGTACTGCTATAGCAAGGGATGAGAGAATAAAGGAGGATCAGTGTTGTAATGTGCTGAAATGCTGAAATGGCAGAGGCGTGGATCTTAATTGATGAGAAGGATAGGCCTCTGTCCAGCATCTCAGTTAAGTATTGAAAAATCTGAGGAATGTTTGGAACAAGAGGGTCAAGGCTTTGAGCCTGGTTCCAGGCGCAGAATCTCTTCCATTTTTCTGAGTAAGCTTTCCTGGTGCTAGGCCTCTTGGCCTCCAAAATGACATCCATAACAGCTTTAGAGAGAGGTGTTGTCTGTTTGATTAATGTATCTGCCATGCAGCCAGGTTTAGGGTTTTGAGCTGACCGTGCAGGATCTGATTGTTTTGTTGAGTCAGAAGGTGTGGAGTTTGAGGCAAAATCCATGGTGGGCCTTGAGCCAAGTTCCTTAAGATAGGGAACCAGTGCTGGTGTGGCCAGTCTGGAGCAGTCAGGATCATCTCTGGTTTTTCTTGTCTGGCTTTTAGGAGTACCTTTGAAAGGAGAGGCAGTGGCAGGAAGGCATAAACTTTTAGGTTTTTCCAGCTGAACAGAAGAGCATCCACTTTCCATGCTTGTTTGTGATAAGTCCTTGTGCAGAATTTTTGTAATTGGAAATTCAGTGGGGAGGCAAAAAGATCTATGTCTGGGTATCCCCACTTTTGTGTTACCATGCTGAAGATTTGTGGATTCAATTTCCATTCGTGAGGGTCCATGATATTTCTGCTTAGATCGTCTGCCAGAGTATTTTTCTTTCCTGGCAGGAATTGTGCTTGCAGGTGAACTTGATACGTTAGAGCAGTGTTCCACAAGGTCATGGCTTGCCTGCATAGGGGATAAGAATGAGTGCCCCCTTGCTTATGTACCACATTACTGTGGTGTTGTCTGTCTTTAATAGTAATTGTCCTGGATGCAGGAGGTCCTTGAAAGCTGTTAGGGCATTTTTTACAGCCAACATCTCTTTTTGATTGATGTGAAGATGCATCTGGTCTGTGGTCCACTTGCCCTGAATGCATTTTCCTGCCATGTGTGCTCCCCAGGCGTAATTTGAAGCATCTGTTGTTAGGGAGTTTGCCTGGCTGTGGTTTGGGTAAAAGGCTGACCCTTGTTTAGGTGACATGCCTGTGCCCACCATCAAAACTCCTGTTGTAGGCAGGGAATCATTGGTATTACTGCTTCTAAACTGTGAGAGTGTTGAGTCCAAACACTTTTCAGGTACCATTGTAATTTCATCACATGCAGTCTAGCATATGGTATTAGTAGTATGCAGGATGCCATGAATCCCAGGGCCTGCAGAATTTTTCTTGCAGGGAGATGGGATTTTCTTGCCAGCAATTGAAAATATTGAGTTAGTTGAACTTGTTTGTCTGGCGTGAGGTAAGCCATCTGGGCCGTTGTATTTAAGCTGGCACCCAGGAATATAATCTGTTGTGAGGGCACTAGTTTTGACTTCTTTTCATTTACTGTATACCCTAGAGAAATTAGCAACCGTTTTACAAATGCCAGATGCTGTAGAAGAATGTCCTTTGTCTCTGCTTGAATGAGGCACTCGTCCAGGTATGGATATATTTGAATTCCTTTTTGTCTGCAAAATGCAATTACTGGTGCCAGGCACTTTGTGAAGACCCTGGGCACAGTAGATAAGCCAAAGGACAGTGCAGAGAATTGGTAGTGCATTGTACCAACTTTGAATCTGAGGTATCTTCTGCAATTTTGTCTGATAGAGACATGCAGGTATGCCTCTTTGAGGTCCAGAGTGACAAGCCAAGCCTTCTTGCCCAGCATGGGTAGAAGCTGCTGTAATGTCAACATTTTGAATTTCAGAATATCCAGGTAAGTATTCAGAATTGAAAGGTCTAGTATGGGCCTCCAGGCCTTGTCCTTTCTGGGGACCAGGAAGAATCTTGAGTAAAATCCTTGTCCTTGTTCCTGTTGT
Organism: Protopterus annectens; assembly: GCF_019279795.1. Taxonomy (NCBI): domain Eukaryota; kingdom Metazoa; phylum Chordata; order Ceratodontiformes; family Protopteridae; genus Protopterus; species Protopterus annectens. Next base: position 136,630,520 of record NC_056744.1, read on the forward strand.
GGTACATTTTGAATAGCTCTCATGTTCATGAAGGCTGAAATTTGTTTTTGTGCCTCTGCCCATTGATTTTGTGGCAGGTCTGGCATTCCTTTTAGCCTTGGTAAAGTATGAAAGTGGAATCTGTAACCTTGAGACACAATATTCAGGACTCATTTGTCTTGGGTGATTGTTTGCCAGTTTTGAGAAAAAAGTGTTAGTTTTGCCCCTAAGGGGGCTTCCAAAAGGGACGTGCTTGGCGTACGAAGGGGAAAGTCATTGTGACTGTTTCCTGTAAGGTTGAGACTTGTCCTCACCACCTTTTGGGGTTGAGGTGCCCCACTGTCGTTGTCTGTTTGAGCCTTGGGGTTGAGATCTGCCTCTTGGGCGTCTGTATCTGCCTCTCTGTGGCCTGTCTGATACTGGAAAGGACAAATTCTTTGTTGGGCCAATTTCTGCTAAACCGAGGTGGCTGTACCTGTAAGAAATCCCTGACTGTTTGCATAGATTTAGCTTTATCCTCCATTTCTTCATTAAGTGTACATTTTCATTCGCCCGTCACCCTAATAACTTGATGACAACCATGTTTCTCATACATGTATCAACCACTAACAAACTGCAAATATGAGCCAAAACACTGTCAAATAATAAATATAATATATATATATATATATATATATATATATATATATATATATATATATATAATATTGTGATCTAAAAACATAATTCATGATGCTGTAGTGACAAATAAACCTGTGCATCTTAAAAAATACATATGCATACCTAATTCATGCTGAACACATTGAACAGTACATTTAAAATAAATATATAGTACACATTTAAACCTAATATGTAAACTAAGCTTTAACGTTCCAGGGCTTTTAATTTCAAGATACTTCCCAAAGATAGCATACCATTTAAACCTGGCCAAGAATGTGCACCCAAACGAATACGTGTATGAGAAACATGGTTGTCATCAAGTTATTAGGGTGACGGGCGAATGAAAATGTACACTTAATTTGATCATGGCTTTTTAAATGAAAAGGAAATCATGTACTTTGTCAGAGGAAGTTTGTCACTTAGTACAAATGAAAGCGCTTACCTACTTGTTTACAAGCGTATATTGTAAATTTATTTACACGCTAGTTAAGCTGTTTTAAGCTGATTTTAACTTATTAAAACGTTTTTCTTGCCAGTCCGGATCCGTTTTTGACTTTTTTGGTTTCCTAATCCTTGTCCACTACTGCTGTCCCGGTGCCATTAACACACTTTTTTTTGTGTGCTCTTCATCATACATTGTGCTTGGTTTGTAGCCATACCATAATAAAGGCTGCCTTTAAATAAAAGCCACCCAGTAGGTGTAGGTTTTGTATGAGTACTGACCAGAAGAGTACAGATGTTATCACATTTCCCTTCCATTATTCACAAGCTACACTGTAGTAGCATTAATACCAATGTAATAAAAACACAAGTCTTAAATGTATTATTTGTATATTAAGTGCAATTGTTCAGCACAAGCCTCTTATTTATACACTTAGTGTCACTATCATAGTAGAGTATCATTTATAAAGGTATCTTCATTTCTAGTCTATGCCCCATGAACGTGGTACTTTCTTGGGGTTACTCTGTCTCAGTAAGGCCTTGATATTACTCTCCATCTTCCCTGACTGAATGCTAAAATTAAAACATACTTTATAAATGTTTCCACAAGGTCTGTCAGACAAACTGCATCTCAGTGAGTGCAAACAGACGAACATGGCTTGTAGCTGCATTTATGACTGGTTGAGTGGATGAGACCTGAGTGAGAAGTAAAGACAGGTGATGCTTTATTAAAGGAACAAATTGTATTCATAAGAAGTCAGAGGAAAATTTAAATGTTCCTTTTGTGGAGACTTTACCAGCAGTTATAGGAGTTATTGTATTTGGGATTCAGATCAGTTTTTCAAATGCATATTAGTCAAACACAGTGTCATTTGAAAATATAATTACTAAAACTGCATTTGGCCCTTTAATAGAAACCTCTTTTCTCATGTGTCGCCGACATTATAATAATCTCTGGAGTCACTGCACTGTGATGATAAGAAGAAATACCTTATTTTAATATTTCATGCCATATCACAGATATTCCAAACTTTAATCGGGACTTCTCTATGTTGTACAAAAGTATGTGTAATGTCCAAGTCCTGAAATAGAGTAACAGACTAGTCAGGATTAGTTTTTCTGCCTTATACACAATGAGTGCTGGATAGGCTGTGGCTCCTTCATGACTTTATACCTGATTAAGAGAGATAATCATAGAATTAAATAAGCAAATTACCAAAATTACAGGTTCCATTTAGGAAACTGGCCTAGTCCTTTAAGTTTGATTGGGTCATGGGTGGATGGTTGCTTGCATCTGAATTGTTCATAAGGGAGCAGACAGGGTGGAAGAGGTGGTGTGGAGCTGGCAAAACTTTGAAAAATAAAACTTTCTTTAAAATAAAATACAAATTTTTAATTGATGTCCAAAGAGGAAAACGCTTGCAGGCTTCTCCTTCATTTTGCTTCCTTTTCCTACCAATATCACTCTTCAGAGTTGCATGTGCTTTTGGCTGCTTATTGTGACAGCCTTACTGGTCACGTAGCAGTAATCTCTTCACTGAGTAGGAATCCAGCTTTTGCTGATTTTACTTCATGTTTTGGCTAGTCATTTCTTATTGGCACTAGTAACACTGGACACAGATGCTTAGTAAATGTAACCATCAACTGTTTTTCATTCATATGGTGTGCCTTTTTGCCTGACTTATTTTAACATCTAGATTGAAATGCTTGATTTCAGAAATTATATTAGTCCTCTTTTCCTGCATATGGCAGCAATTGAAGTTCGCATTTTTGTACTTTGATACAAGACCAAGCCATTTGTCCATAATTTTCTTTTGTGGACCACATGTAATTCACTCTTCTCTCTCTGTATCGTATCAAATTCACATCGCAGTCAACATGCAGTTAAATAGAAGCAAAACCTGTTGGTATATAATGCCTTACATCAATATGCTAAACAGAAAGACCCCCCTCCACAACTAAACCTTCTTGCACTCCGCTGGTTATTTGCTTCTCACTCGGAGAGCCTCAACTGTCAATCTTTACTTCTTTCTCTCCTGCTCATCAGGACCCCCTTTCAAATTTCCTAATTCTTTACCCTCCCTTTTAAGCATTCTTTTAGAACATTCAAAAAAATCTTTTTTCATCACTCATTTCTCTATAAAATTTATATCCAAGTACTTTATTTTCCTTTCCTTTCAGAATTATTTAATTCACACAAACACACCATCTTTATAAGATATTCCTTTTTATTACCTTCATAAATACCATTTTCATACATTTTATACACATTCTTTCTTTACTTTTACCAGCATCTTTCAAGTTATACATAAATCCTTTTATTGTTTTCCTTGCATGCTATTCAACATGATTCCCAGTCCAGGTAAGATTCTCTCTGTCATTGATATATGCTCTTTAAAAGAGTCTGTCTGTCTCCCTCTTCCCTTTCTTAAGTCTATGCCTGTTCATTAATTTAATACTTTATCTTGCTTTAAACACCTCACTATTCACCGCAAATTCATTTCCTATTGATAGATGGTCAGAAAAAAAAACACTTCAAGTGTGCAGTTGCTTGCAAAGTTCTTGAAGATAACATGCGGTCAGTTTCTGACTTTTAATTACCCCTTTTTATACTTATATTTTGGCTTATCATTTTCTAATTTTTTTTTACTGATAGTGATAACCATACATACTTTGCCTTTTTTTCCTCATCTCCTATCAGTTTTTCACAGATTGCAGTTTAAATCATCTAGTATTATGTCCATGTTAATTTCAAAGTATTTGTTTAATCTTGTGAATACTTCTTTCCTTTCTTTTCCAGTATGGTATGCATTAACTGCTGTTAATCTAACACATTTCTGTATATCCAAATGTACAACCCTTTCTGGATAGAGAGTTGTTACTTCCGATATCTGGTCATCACTTCCACTCCATAAAACCGCTATTCCAGAACATTTTTCAATACCAGAACTCTATTTAACTGTGCTTCCCCAGTATTGTTCATTTTCTGTCTTTTTTATTTCTCATGAAAGACTTGTGTCAAATAATATAATTATTTCACTACTGCAACCTTTACACCACTCTAATGCTGTTGGCCTTGTAATATCATTCTGTATTTGGTTCACATTCATGGATAATTCTCTGAAGTTATTCTTTTCATTTTTTATTCCACTTTCCCTCACAGTTAGCAAATTATTCCTTTCTTACACCTTATTCTCACTTTTATTGAACCTTTTTTTGCCTTTCTTCTATAGTAAATTCATTGTTTTATAAAGCAGTAAAGGCATCTTCAGTGATATTTTCTTGATCTTTGTTAGCACGTGATGTTGCATCACTCTTCACAATAGTGTCTACTACTGTATCATATCCCTGTAATCTATTACCTTCTATTGATCCTCTGTTCATTTTCTTATTCACTAAATTTTAACTAATTTTCCTTACTTTCACTATTTTGCTGGCAATCAAGCCAACAGTATCCCTGCTTTTTGCATTTTGTACACATATGTTCATAATCTTTAGCTAAATGTTCTTTTTATCCACAAACATTGCAGCTATGTTTTGGACACCTGTTAATCAGGTGTTCACTAAAACAAAAAAAACAACCCCCCCCCCCCCAAAAAAAAAAAAATGAAAACACATTTTAGGTTGTCCCAAATACTATACAGTGGTTTGTACCCAATTTATATTAATATCGTATTATGTGCTTTGTAACATTATTTTCCACACTTAAAGCAGTCCAGACATCTCACATCCCAGTCCAAATATTTCTTTCAACTTTCTTTTTAACTGCAGAAAAGCTTTTTGGAGACAGATAAAAAAACTATAGAAAACATCTTTTTCCCCAAAAAATATTCACTGCACAATAATTAGTTTCCTTGGTTCTGCAATTGTAGAAATAAAAGCAAATGTGTTCCATAGATGTTCCTGTTTTTTAATTCCATTAAGTTCTTAAACTTCATTAACAACATCAAAGTCTCAGATGTCACTGTAGAAATTTTTTCCTTTCTCAAATGTATTATGGATATAACATCTGCTGGTGAAAATACCAGTGGACTAGCTATATTGTGCCAATGAATGTACCTTTTTAGAGTTTGCCATTCTTTGCTGTAAATCCACACAGTCGGTCATTGTTTTTGCCTTATTCTTTTCTGAACTCTTGCATCTGCATCTAGTTTTACAGCCATAACATCTTAATAAATATTTCACTGTGTTACTTTCCCTAGTGTACTTACAATCTTCCTATTTTGTTGTACCTTAGTCGCTTCTATTTGCTGTTCCTCAACAGCACCCAGGGATGTCTGGAACCAGCTTATCACTGCCGTTTTGGTAGGTTTATCCTCCTCAGTCATTTTTTGCAGTGTACTCTTATCAAGACCATCAGCAGACAAACTTTCAAGTTTGCACTCTGCGTTGTGCTGCCAAATGCAGCTGCACTTCATTACTTATACCATTATCTCCTTGTAAGCCATTTGTTTCCTGCATGGCTCTTTCCTCCAACTTCTCACTGCACTACTGTTGTAGTATCTCTAGCAAAAAGAATATAGGAAGTTCCCAGGTACCCTGGCCAAATGTCCCCTAGTAACTATGAATACCATAGGTCTTCACAGAAAAGAGACTTCTAGGCTACTGGAACCAACCCAGTCAACAAAGTGTAAATAAAGATGTGATCCATCAACTGTTAGCTGTACAGGGCTCCAATTTAGTACCTGGAACTGACCATCATTGATATACTGCCTCTCAAAAAAGTCATATGCGTGTTTTAAGGCCTGCACATCTTTTTTTGTCAGGAGCAGCAGCCATTTTTTCCCTTTGTCTTTATATGCTGTATTGGGCCATTTTTTGTAATGTTCTTCAACCTGATCCAAAAATAAGCCTTAAAAAAAATTATATAAGCTAAATCATTTAGAGCTCTTAACATTAATGCACAGAAAGTATAAGCCTTTTTTTATTTTATTGGTCCAATAATGTTGACTACCTATCAGAGGGTGGTTAGGATAAAGGAAATAATGTCTTGTTCTGAGAAATAGTAGATAAAGATAACAGCTGAGATATCTGTCTTTAAGTTCTTATGAAGATTATATCTTTCCTAGGTGCTTATATATTCACTCTGCTCGTTTTGGTGCAAGAGCTTATGTGTTAGGTTGAACACACTTAACTTTCATGGTAGTATTAAATAAAAGAGGGGTTTTGTATTTTCATTCTGGTAATCATATACCTTCTCTAAATCTCTCTGTGGGGGAGGTGAATTGTAGGCCACCTGATAAAAAAAAAACTACCATGTAATTTAAGGTTTCAGTAAACATAAAATCCTCAAATGATGGTCCAGTAGACTCTGACGACTGTGGTCTAAGTCATAAAACTAAGGGTATTAAACCTGGAACATGTAGAAGTTGTCTTCCTCTTTCAGAAATAGAAAAGAAAAAAATGTCTGCTGCTTCTTTTCTATTGCAAACTGTTGCTGGTGTCAACTAAGTTCACCTTTCTTAATTCTAATTGAAGAAAAACTTTGGTCTGCAGAGGAGACCAGTAATGGTCTGTGTTTCTTCTTAGTCATCTTTTGTACAATGTTAATAATCTCCCTAGCAAGTAGTTTGCTGTCAAATTATGCAGTGAAAACAATGGGATTGGTTGTGGAGGTTTTTTCCATAGAAATGGCTTCTTTAGCCTGCAAAGCTGTAAGTTTATCCAACACATTGTTCTCGGATTCAGCCATCTCCTTAACTTCTTCAGGAATTCTGGATAACTATTCACTGATGAAATTAATTTTTTAGACTTTAAATTACTGGTGTTGGTGGAAGCTGTTTAGTGCTTTAGAGGAATATTTTTCATCCTTCTTTCTTGGAGCCATCAAATAGGAATACTATTTTTCTTCAACAGAGCTAGGTGAGGATTTTTGTTTTCATAAGAATTTTCAATAAAAATTCTTCCCTTTCTCATCTTTTGCTTATTTTGTGCTATCACCACTTTACTTTTTTGCCTATCTTTTCCACTTTCTAAGTTTTAGAAGTGAACTTTTTTAATGTTTCAGTATAATTTAAAGAACTCACTGAGAATTAAGACAAAAACTTTCAGACGTGTCATTCTAGTAGCTTTATTAAAGTGGCACAAATTTATTTATGTATTTTTTATTGCAGTTTGTTAAGGTAAGTGTGTTGGTCCAGAGACCCTTTCAGTTATAACATGGACTCACGATGAGCAACTCTACAAATAAAGTAAGAAGCAATCATGCAGTTTACCTTACCAAGGCATAAGAAGGTATAGAAGAACAAGTGATACCTTGGCAGAAACATACAGATAGAAGATATTTAAAATAAATATTTACAAGAATCCGTAGCATTTTTTCTATATAAGCATACAATAATAAAAGGAGACACACTATACAATAAGATACGTTTAGCCATGGAAAGTATCCTACTTCACCAGTGTAACTACAAGGATCCTCGTTTTTAAAATGTGCTTTCAGTTTTGTTTTGAAGCCATTCAGTATTTTTTGAGATCTTATTTCATTTGGAAGAAGATTCTGTGCTGCAGGGCCAAGTTTACTGAATGATCATCTATACCTGTGTCAAAATGTGATATAAACAAGGTTAATGACATCATCCTGGACCCCCTGAGATAGCAAGATGGTGCTCTCATGGAAAGAAGACACTTAAGGTGTAGGCAATGACTGTTACATATTTGATTTGTAATGTGTCAGATATCATTAGAACTCTGCTATGGACTGTTAATCACTGGAATCACAGTGATAAATGCTGATGCTGGTTTGAAGTAAGAATTGACATGTATGTTCTGCTACTTGAAGGTTTTGAGTATTTGAGGTTGAGTGGAGTGACAGAATGGGAGGAGCATATGCAGTCTTGGGAATGAGGGGTTCACAGGTAGCTACTAGGCTTGCAGATCAGGGAACCATTGAGAAATGTAGCCTAAATTTCCAGTTATAAAGAACAGGCCAGAGTGGCAGTAAGTTATTTGTGGAAACTTTGATAACTGTTGATGGGGGGCAAGTCTCCATATAACAAAGCTGTTTGAGTAACTTTGCTGTTTCCTAGTGAAAAAGTGAGCTCCTTAGTTACATAGAACAGTTGTTGTTCCTGCTTGACGTGTAATGGTCAGTTATGCAAATGGGGATATTTTCCATAAATCCTACCTGTAGGAATGTAGCTTTTTCTTACCTGAAGTGACGGAACCTTCACAGCTAAGGATTCATTAGATTTACAATGCTGAAAGTGTATTAGAATGAGTGTCTCATGGAACATGGAACTGAAAGGCCAATGGTACAGTGGGTAAGGTGTATGCCTTTCAACCACAAGGTGCAGGGTTTGATTTTTACCACTGGCAAGAGCTTAACAGATTGAAGATGTATGGGGTTGGGAGGGTGGCTTAATGGCTAAGGTGTTTGCCTTACAAACACAAGGAGCAGGGTTTGAGCCTCACAATGGATAATTGGCTAAGCTTATAATGGCTCGCAAGGGCAGTTAGCTTAGTACAAAACTATGAACTATGAACTCATATGACAGCAATCAGTTTAGAGTAAATGCTCAAAAAAGCAACCAAATATTACTTTTTTTTGCAGGGGGGTGGCTGCCTGCCCTGTACCCCACGCACCCCTGCTAATTATATATACTAACTCCAAGATCACATAACAATGAGGAAAGGGCAAATTCATTTACCCCGCTGGTCCAAGATCCCATTATGAGGGAAACGTACTCACAAGCGAGGAGAGTGTGTTGAGCAGATGGAAAGAGTACTTTGAGGGTTTGATGAATGAATAGAATGAGAAAGAGAGAAGGTTGGATGATGTGTGGATACTGAATCAGGAAGTGCAATGGATTAGCAAGGAAGAAGTAAGGATAGCTATGAAGAGGATGAAGAATGGAAAGGCTGTTGGTCCAGATGACATACCTATGGAAGCATGGAGTTGTTTAGGAGAAATGACAGTGGAGTTTTTAACCAGATTGTTTAATGAAATTTTAAAAAGTGAGAGGATGCCTGAGGAGTGGAGAAAAAGTGTTTTGGTACCGATTTTTAAGAATAAGGGAGATGTGCAGAGCTGTAGTAACTACAGAGGGATAAAACTGATCAGTCACAGTATGAAATTATGGGAAAGAGTAGTGGAAGCTAGGTTAAGAAGGGAGGTGGTGATTAGTGATCAGCAGTATGGTTTCTTGCCAGGAAAGAGCACTACAGATGCGATGTTTGCTCTGAGAGTGTTGATGGAGAACTACAGAGAAGGTCAGAAAGAGTTGGATTGTGTCTTTGTGGACTTAGAGAAAGCATATGACAGGGTGCCTAGAGAGGAGTTGTGGCATTGTATGAGGAAGTTGGGAGTGGCAGAGAAGTATGTAAGATTGGTACAGGATATGTACGAGGGTAGTGCAAAAGTGGTAAGGTCTGCGGTGGGAGAGACTGATGCATTTAAGGTGGAGGTGGGATTACATCAAGGATCAGCTCTGAGTCCTTTCTTATTTGCAATGGTGGTGGACAGGTTGACAGATGAGATCAGACAGGAGTTCCCATGGACTATTATGTTAGCAGATGACATTGTGACCTGTAGTGAGAATAGAGAACAGGTGGAGGAGATCCTGGAGAGGTGGAGATATGCTCTAGAGAGAAGAGGAATGAAGGTCAGCAGGACTAAGACAGAATATATGTGTGAATGAGAGGGAGGATAGAGGAATGGTGAGGATGCAGGGAGTATAGGTGGTGAACGTGCATGAGTTTAAATACTTGGGATCAACAGTTCAGAGTAATGGTGAGTATGGAAGAGTGGTGAAGAAGAGAGTACAGACAGGATGCAGTGGGTGGGGAAGAGTGTCAGGAGCGATTTGTGACAGACAAGTACCAGTAGTGTGAAAGGGACGGTCTACAGGAGGGTAGTGAGACCAGCTATGTTATATGGGTTGGAGACAGCGGCATTGACAAAAAGGCAAGAGTCAGAGCTGGACGTGGCAGAGTTAAAGTTGTTAAGGTTTGCACTGGGTGTGATGAGGGTAGACAGGATTAGGAATAAGTATATTAGAGGGTCAGTCCAGGTTGGACGGTTTGGAGACAAAGCCAGAGAGGCAAGATTACGTTGGTTTAGACATGTGCTGAGGAGGGATGCTGGGTATATTGGGAAAAGGATGCAGCTACCAGGTAACATGAAAAGAGGAAGGCCTAAGTTAAGGTTTATGGATGTGGTGAGAGAGGACATACAGGTGGTTGGTGTGACAGAGCAAGATGCAGAGGACAGGAAGAAATGGAAACAGATGATCCACTGTGATGACCCCTAACAGGAATAGCCAAAAGAAGAAGAAGAAGACCAAGATCCCATTCAAAAAGCTGCCAGTAGAAACTCCATTAGGATGAACATTCTCCACGTGAACATTTGCTTTTTTTAACTGCATGAAAAAGCATTCCCTCAAGTGTGCGTTCACTCTTAATTGTGACCATTAGAACATATTTATTGAAATATAGTTGGCATGCTCATAAACACTAAAGATTTTCTAAAATACCCTTTAGAATTTTTCTTTCTTTATCTTTTGAGGTTTGTATGAGACTATAAAAATGTATTTCTTTGCTTCAGTTGCAGATGTTCATCGTGCATACAGCTGCAGTAATCACAGATGGATTCTCTGCCGTCAGGCGGTGCCTCGGTCGGCCGAATTCCAAAGTCTAGGTCCGGCGTCGGTTGTTGTCGGTTTCTTTCCTGACGTCAATGAGGCAGGGGTATATAAGACACAGCTGACGCCATTTTCTTCAGTCTTTTTTGCCGCGCGGTGCCCGAAGCAGAAGCAGTTTGCAAGTGCCGGTCGGCCAGCTCCTGAATTTACGAAAAATTGGAAACCGAAGTCTTCTTTAAAGCTAAGTACCCAGTTGGGGAAACTTTTCTCGCCTCAGACCGATGTCAGAAAAAGTTAACAATTGTATTTCTTGTGAGAAACAAATACCGCATAAGGATTTCCATTCCCTCTGCATACCTTGTTTAGGCCCAGACCATGACGTCTCGGGCTGTCGCTTTTGCGCTACTTTCAATAAATGCACTATTAAGCATCGGGCGGAGTTTGCCCAACACCTTTTTGGTAAAGCCTTTGATTATAAAATGTCATCGGAGACTCCGACTACTGTTTTGTCCAAAAAACTAAAGGACAAGGACCGACACGCGAGGTCCGCAGTCTCCACTGACACCACGCCAAAACCGGCTACACGTAGTCCGGTTCTCAGCGAGATGCCTATGCAGTCCCTGACTACCGACGACACTTCTTTGGCGGTGTCTTCTGTAACCGAGACCGCAGGTACCTCGGCCCATACCCAGACTACAACCACCGAAGCCACTGTGTGTGTTGAGCCTCCTAATGTGGACAGGTCCACTTCCACCCATGGTGTTTTTAGACCCTCATCTTCCTTTTCCATTAAGGCCTTTACTAAGTCCAAATCAGCCAGGCACCCCAAGAGGCCTGTTGCACAGGGCCCATCTCCAGGCCCCATGCCTAAAAGACAGATGCTTAAAATGGCTGAGGATTTAATTACTCTTATCAGCGGTTCCCAACCCCCTCCAGACAAGAGACCCAGAGTGGAGGAAGTTTCTCCCTCTTCTGGTCAGGGCTCCATTTTTTCAGAACATTCTGATGTAGAGGAACGCTCTTACTCCCCTTTTGAAGATTCTGATGCGGAGCAGTCCATTTCTTCCGTATCTCCTCCAGAGGATTTTTCTTTTGGGGAAACCTTGCACACCTTGAGGGAACACTTCCATTGGGAAGGCCAAGGAAAGACTTAGGGAATTTCTTTTGTTACCTCAACACAGACCTCTGGCGATACCTCCTGTCTTGGACATACTTGATGATGTTTATTCAGTGGCTTGCCTTAATCCGGATTCCCTGCCTCCTGCCCCAGTCAAGCCTGATAGGTACTACAGAGTTCCTAACTCCCACCAATTTCTTTACAAAAGCCAGAATGCTGACCCTGAAACCATTTCTCAAGGCCCCAAGGGAATGAAGGCCTCTACTGCTAAGAATCCACTACCTTCCGAAAGAGAGTCAAGATCCTTAGAAAGGTGGGGAAAAAAGGTATATACCTTGGCCACCCTAGCTATGAGGGCCTTAAATTGTCAGTTTCATATGCTTAAATATCAGCAGTTTCTGTTATCACAATTAAGGGATAAAATGTCTCAACCTGAACAACCAGATTTAAAGGAGTTGCAGGATATGATGCAGGCGCACAAGGGGCAGAGGACAATCACAAGGATCATATAGAGGCAGGCAATGGCAAACTCCAGCACCAAGAGGTGGCGAAGACAGTGCACAACAATACAGGAAACAAACCCAATGACTTCCTCCTTTCCATACGAAGCAAGTCTCAGCTGGCAGCACCCTTGGGAGGAAAGCTGGCATTATTTACAGGAAACTGGCATATTGTCACAACAGACAAATGGATCCTGGATGTTATAAACAGAGGCTACAGATTTCATTTTCACACTCTTCCAAAAATGAGAGGCATGCCAAACCTGCCACACAAAGGGCAGAGGCACAACTACAAATTTCAAAGCTCATAGACATGAAAGCTATTCAAGAGGTACCTACTCATGAACAAGGTCAAGGTTTTTATTCCAGGCTTTTTCTGGTACCAAGGAAAGGAACCGACTCGAGACCCGTTTTGGACTTATCCATCCTAAACACATTCTTACTCGTACCAAAATTCAAGATGCTCACATTACAGCAGCTTCTTCCCATGCTGGGCAAGGAGTTTTGGCTGGTAACATTGGACCTCAAGGAGGCATACCTGCATGTCCCAATCAGACAAAGCTGCAGAAGATACCTCAGATTTCTTGCAGGTTCAATTCACTATCAATTCTCTGCATTGCCCTTTGGCTTATCTACTGCGCCCAGAGTATTCACGAAATGCCTGGCATCAGTAATTGCCTACTGCAGACTTCAAGGGATACAAATTTACCCTTATTTGGACGACTGCCTGATCCAAGCGGACAGCAAGCACATACTTCTGGAACATCTGGCTTATGTAACACGGTTACTGAATTCCCTGGGATACACAGTCAACAAAGAGAAATCCAGGCTAACACCATCTCAGAAAATAACTTTCCTGGGTGCCAACTTGGACACAAACACCCAGATGGCATATCTTACGCCAGAAAAACAGGGGCAACTAACTCAGTACTGCAAAATACTAGCAAATTGTACCAGGCTTACTGCAAGGAAAATCCTGCAGGCTCTGGGCTTCATGGCATCTTGCATTCTTTTAATCCCATATGCAAAGTTGCATATGAGGAAACTTCAATGGTACCTAAAAAACATATGGTCTCAACACAGCCACAGTTTGGAAACAATAATACCAATAATTCCATGTTTGCAAAAGGAATTTCTATGGTGGGCCCAAGCATGTCAAACAAACACAGGTCTCCCATTCTGCAAGCCTCAAGCAAATCAAGTCATCACAACAGACACCTCAGATTACGCCTGGGGGGCGCACATGACAGACAGGTGCATTCAGGGCAAATGGTCCCAAAAGGAAAAGCACCTTCACATCAATCAGAAAGAAATGCTAGCAGTGATAAATGCAATTACAGCCTTCAAGGACCTCCTGCATCCAGGTCAATTATTGATAAGAACAGACAACACCACAGTAATGTGGTACATAAACAAACAAGGAGGAACACATTCATACCCCCAGTGCAGATTAGCCATGACACTTTGGAACTTGGCTCTAGAATGGCAAATCGAACTTCAGGCACAGTACTTGCCAGGTTTGGAAAACATGCTGGCAGACAATCTAAGCAGAAATATGACAGATCCACACGAATGGAAGTTGCATCCTCAAGTGTTTACAAAGATAATCCAAGCGTGGGGGAGGCCAGACATAGATCTCTTCGCCTCCCACAGGAATCATCAATTGGAAAAGTTTTGTTCAAGGACCTTTCATCCAAAGGCCTGGGGAGTGGACACCCTTTCATTCAGTTGGACAGCGTGGACAGTTTACGCTTTCCCACCTCTGCCTCTTCTGCCCAAGGTACTCTTGAAAGCAAGAGCAGACAGACCGAAGATGATACTGATTGCTCCAGACTGGCCAAGACAACACTGGTACCCACTCCTGAGGAGCCTAACACATACTCCTCCCCCCTGGTCCCTACCTCTAATGCCTCTTCTGCTGACTCAGCACAGCTACAAAACTCTTCACAGTCAGCTGAAAACACTCAATCTCGCTGCATGGAAAATTCCTTAACACCACAACAGACCCTACTCCCCAAAGAGGTGCAGGATGTCATTTTGGAGGCCAGAAGGCCATCTACTAGAAAGGCTTACTCTGCAAAATGGAAACGGTTTTGCTCTTGGAATGAGAAAAAAGGCCAGGACCCTAGAAAACTGAATTTGCCTCAGGTATTACAGTATCTAGCTGAGCTGCTGAACAGTGGACTTTCGTTTTCCTCCATAAAAATCCATGCCTCAGCCATGTCTGCCATCTTGGAACGAGGGAAGCAGCCTCACCGGCTACATGACTGCATACTTCAGATGAGATGAGATGAGATGAGATATCTACAATCTGCATAATCCAGCAGCAACATTAGGCAGCTGCATGGGAGCATGTGCATGACACAGGGCAGAATTGTTAGAGGGAATTTGTTAATGTGAGGTTACCAAAGCAACCAGCACTTGGGTAGGGACAAATGAATCCACGCATAATAGTTGCCTGGATGATGGTCCATTCATCAGGCAGACCTTGCCCAAGTACTCAAGGCTGTGGGGGGCACAAATGGTGGATGATGCTGAAAGGGATTAATGGTTAGCAGGCACAAGAGCCAAAAAAACTGTAAATAAAGATAGAACTTTGCACTCTTAAGATTAAAGTAACATTAGTTCATGCCATCATTTGATCAATATCCATTTCACTCCCCCACTACCTTGTTATTTATAGTGGGAGGTGCTTAGAGGTTGTCTCATGGATTTATGATGGGGTGAGTGATTCTGGACAACAGAATGATGCTCAAGTATCAGGTGTTGCTCATCTTATTTGCACAGTAAGAATACTGCCCAGATCAAGAACTTGATTCCATTGTCAGACTGTGTGACACCGATTCATGCAGTGATATCATCCTGCCTTGATTGTTGCAGTGCCCCTTACATTGAGCTTGTGGATGGAGCTGGAGCTGGAGCAAAACTCTACAGCAAAGTTTTGGACTTGTGCACCTCTCTGTTGTGTTATGAGAATTGAATGGGCTGGTTTTTGCTCTCACGCTTTACCTTTTGTGTCCTGCACAACTTGGGTCCTGCTTATTTAAAAGAATTTCTTGTGCTCTGAGCACTGATGAGGCCTCTTTTGAGGTACTGTAGTCTGTTCATAGTAGTTACCTGTAAAGATTTGGTAGGCTTTCCTTTACCTGTCCATGCTCCTGACCATTTGAAATTAGCTGTACTACCTGACTTTTGGAAATGCAGTCCTGTGAGTTCCCTTCAGATGTCCCATCTTTAGAAAAGAGTATGTCTTAATTTTACATCTCCAGGGGATTAAGTTTTAAGTTTTTAAAATATACTTTTTTTTTACCAAACTAGTGTTGTTTTGAAGTGCTTTTCTTTTACGCTGCTTGGTTTTGTTTTTATTGTAACTTAGTGTTTAAGCACTTAAATATATTAATAAACAAGAAAGTAATCATGCTGAACAGGATAGGCATTACAGTGAAATAACAGACTACCCAGGGATGTCATGAAGCCTGTTTCTACAGGCTAGGGGTCTTGCAACCCATGGAGTAACTATCCTATAACAACCACAACGGAGTGTATTATTGCCCTTAGAAAATTAGCTACCTGTTAAGTTGTTCTGCAGGTGTGTTGATGTATTTTTTTTATATTTTCAGTGTAGAAGAGTTACTCTACCTAAAGTTTGAAAGTTGGTATAGACATGTAATTGTTGTGGGAGGAGATATTCTGCATCCAAAATACACAACAACTGGATAGGTAATGTTACAGTCTAACACACACACACACACACACACACACACACACACACACACACACACACACTTTTCAATGTTTCCTTTGTGGTATATGGCATATAGAATGTTGAGAAGCTGGTACTCATGCCTTCACTGGCAATGGAAGTGCTACAGCGTTTTGCTGCTGCAGCTGGATAACAACAACTCATGTGTGCCATTATGGCGGAGAGACAACGAAGAGGGTTATTGAACACCACAGTTAGTGATTGGGAGATAAATGGCAGTCTGAGAGTGAAGGAGAGTGTTTTTTTTTTTTTACTGACAGGTCACAGATTTTGTGCCGCAAGTAGATCCACATGCTTTTCTCCAGATGTTCTTCATCTCACATTGCTGCAGTCCTTACACTTGGGTAGTCCGCTGTCCTCGGTCGGCCCGAATATCAAAGTATAAGGCTGACGTCGGTCAAGGCGCATTTGACTGACATCAGGACGTCAGGGTACAAATGCGCATGACCGACGTCATATCCTCAGTCTTTTTTGCCGCATGGTCCGATGCAGAAGCAGTATTGCAAGTGCCGGTTGGCGTTCTGAAATTTTTCGATTCCGGAGTTTCAGACCGAGTCAAAGTTGGCTAAGTACCCGTTAGAATATTTTGTTTTTTTCTTGCCTCAGTGGTTAAACGGATGTCAGAAAAAGTGAATAACTGTATTTCTTGTGGGAAACAGATACCGCATAGAGATTATCATACTTTGTGTATTCCTTGTTTAGGGCCTGAGCACGACGTTGTTGGGTGTCGCTCTTGTGCTAAATTCAATAAGCGCACTATAAAGAGGAGATTAGATTGTGCCAGGTTAGTCTTCGGGAAGCGGTGCAATTACAAAATGCCGTTGGATGCTCCGACGCCCGCTTCTTCGAAGAAGCGCAAGGACAAAGCAGTAAAGCCTAGGCTAGAAGAACCGTCCGTACCGGACGCCGGTTCTTTAGAGGTGTCGGTGGAGCCGGTGGTTCCACCGGAGGGTTCTTTGGGATCCCAGGGAGAGACCTTGTTATTGCAGGATGTGGCCTCTCAGGAGGCAGGCCAGGGTGATGGGGCTTCTCAGGTTACTATACTCCCCTCCCTGCCTAGGGTGGTTAGGCCCTCTCCTTCTGTTTCCAAGGCTTCTCCTAGAGGCAGGCCAGGTTTAGCTTCAGTTGGTGTCACCCCTAGTTCTTCTGGAACTGTGCCCAAGAAGCATATGCTTAAAATGGCAGAAGATTTGATTTCTCTGATTAGGGTTCTTTGCCCCTCCTGATAAGAGACCTAGGGTGGAGCCTGAGCTAGGGAGTTTTGAGCAGGCTTGGATGTTTCAGAGTCTTCGCTGAAGACTTGCAGGAGTACTCTCCTTATTCTGATTCTGATGTGGATGATTCTACTCCTTCTGCTTCTCCTCCTGAGGATTTTTCTTTTCAGAAACTCTTCATTCCATGAGGGAGCATTTTAAGTGGGAAGGTCAGGACTTCTCTGATTCCAGGAAAAGGCTTAGGGAATTTTGTTTTACCCCAACATAGGCCTTTGGCTATACCTCCTGTTTTAGATGTAGTGGAAGATGTTTTTACAGAGGCTTCTCTTAATCCTGATTCTTTGCCTCCTGCTCCTGTTAGACCGGATAGGTATTACAGGGTGCCTGAAGTTCATAAGTATCTTTTTAAGAGTCCGAGGGTGGACCCAGAAACTGTTAGCCAGGGGCCTAAAGGTGTTAAGGCTTCTGTTGTCAAGAATCCGGTTCCTGCAGATTAAGAAGCCAGGGCCTTGGATAGATGGGGAAAGAAAGTTTATACTTCTTCCAATCTAGCTATGAGGGCTTTGAATTGCCAGTTTCACATGTTAAAATACCAAAACTATCTTCTTTCACTGTTGAAGTCTAAGGTTGATGCTCTGGCGGAAGGTATTGATTGTAAAGAGTTACAAGATTTAGTACATGTTTCTGAACAGGTGGGTAAGCATTCTTTGCAATGTAGTTTTGATGCTGTACAGGCCTCGTCTAGGGTGGCTGCCACTGGGTCAGTTCTTCGCAGGCACGCCTGGCTGAGGGATCAAAATTTATCTGACCATGTTAAAACAAGGATTTTAGATGCTCCTTTACAATCTGATGTGTTGTTTGGTTCTCCTGTTGAGGCAGTTTTAAAGAAAATGGAAGACAAGGCTAAGTCTATGCAGACTGTTAAAGATTTTTTGCAGGTTCAGCCTCCAAAGTTTAGTAGGAATTGGCCTGCTAAAGGGTGGACGTATCCTTCTTATGATTCCCAGTCTAGGGGTAGATCTAGACGTGGGAGGGGCAGAGCTCAGGGCTCTTTCAGGCCTAGAACAGGGAGTTCTCCTGCACAGTCTTCAAGTGAGGGTAGGGGTCAGTCCTTTCGTAAACAGACCCAATGACCTGCCTTTTCAGCTGCCAGAGCCATCTCGTCTGGCAGCACCTTTGGGAGGAAGGTTGGCACTTTTCAAAGAAAATTGGAGTTTAATTACCCAAGACAGATGGGTATTGGATATCATACACCAAGGTTACAGGTTTTATTTCCATACTTTGCCTCCTTTCAGAGGCATGCCAGACATTCCTCCTCAACAAAGAATAGAGGCTCACAAGCAAATTTCTCTGTTACTTCAACTAGGGGCCATTCAGATGGTCCCTATGCCAGAAGTGGGCCTAGGATTTTATTCTCGCCTGTTCCTAGTACCAAAGAAGGGGAACACGTGGAGACCAATTTTGGATTTATCTATCCTCAACACTTATCTGGACATTCCCAAGTTCAAAATGTTGACGTTACAACAGCTTTTACCTCTGCTGGGCAAAGATCATTGGATGGTAACTTTGGATCTCAAGGAGGCTTACCTTCATGTTCCTATCAGACTAAGTTGCAGGAAGTATCTGCGTTTTCGAGCTGGGAGTTCTCACTATCAGTTCTCTGCATTGCCCTTTGGCTTATCTACTGCGCCCAGAGTGTTCACGAAAGTTCTGGCTCCAGTGATAGCTTTCTTCAGGCTAAAAGGAATACAGATCTATCCTTATTTGGACGACTGCCTGATTCTGGCTCAAGGAAGGGAAGAGCTTCTTCATCATTTGGAATATGTGATAGCAGTGCTAAGATGCCTGGGGTATTCTGTGAACAAAATAAAGTCCAGTCTAGTACCCTCTCAAGACATGTGCTTTCTGGGTGTAAGACTGAATACAGCATCCCAGATGGCCTTTTTAACCCCGGACAAACAAAAGAGTCTTTCCCTTTACTTCCATCAAATATCTCATCAGTCCGGGCTGACTGCAAGGACAGTCCTTCAAGCCTTAGGGTTCATGGCATCTTGTATTCTGGTGCTTCCCAATGCCAAACTGCATATGAGGAAGCTGCAATGGTATCTCAAAAATGTATGGACACAGCACTGCCAGGATCTGGACACTGTCATTCAAATAATACCTTGCATTCAAAAGGAATTTTTGTGGTGGGCTCAGGAATGTCACCTAAACAAGGGACTCTCTGTGACCCGGCCAGAGGCGAGTCAGATTTTAACGACAGATGCCTCAGACAAAGCTTGGGAGCTCATCTAAATGGAAAGTGGATACAAGACAAGTGGCCTGCCAGACTACAACATCTACATATCAACCTGAAGGAGATGTTAGCAGTCCAGTTTGCATTGATAGCTTTCAAGGATTTACTTCTTCCAGGGTAGGTGTTGATTCTAACAGACAACACAACTGTCATGTGGTACATCAACAAGCAAGGGGGAACGCATTCTTATCCTCTTTGCAGGCAAGCAATGATTTTGTGGGAGACTGCTCTCAGTTTACAGCTCAATCTTCAGGCAAGGTTTCTGCCAGGAGCACAGAACTCCTTAGCAGATGTGTTGAGCAGACGAATTATGGATCCCCATGAGTGGAAATTGGATCCTCATGTATTTCAAAAATTGACAGTGTCATGGGGAACTCCAGACATAGATCTGTTCGCTTCTCCACTAAACCACCAGCTGCCAAAGTTTTGCACAAAAAGGTTTCATCCCACAGTTTGGAAAGTGGATGCTCTTTCTTTCAATTGGAGCAATCTTCATGTGTATGCCTTTCCACCTCTGCCTCTCCTCCCAAAGGTACTTCTAAAGGTCAGACAGGACAAGCCAAGGATGATTTTGATAGCTCCAGATTGGCCTCGACAGAACTGGTACCCATTACTGAGAAGTCTGGTACGGAAGCCTCCATGGCCTTTGCCTTCGATTCCACACCTGTTGTCACAGGAGGACAGCCATTTGCTCAATGTCAAACTTCACTCTCTTCACCTAACAGCCTGGCATATTCTGTTTTGAATCATAACGGGTCTCAACTTCCTCAACAAGTTTTGAATGTGATTTTGGAAGCTAGAAGGCCTAGTACAAGGAAAGTGTACGCAGATAAATGGAAGAGATTTTTATTTTGGAGTGCAGCAAAGGATTTTGATGTTTCTGAGCCTAATTTAAGCGTGGCTCTTCAATATCTTACTGAGTTACTGGACAAAGGTTTGTCCTTCTCTTCTATTAAGGTTCATGCTGCAGCAATTTCAGCTCACTATGAATGTGACCCTCCATTGTTTTCTCATCCTTTGTTCAAGCAGTTTCTTAGAGGGGCAAAGAATATAAGACCCCCACGTAGAGCTCCTACTCCTGCTTGGGATCTCAATTTTGTGTTGGAGAAACTCACTCTACAACCTTTTGAGCCTGCAGCTACTTCTGAGTTGAAATATTTATCATGGAAGACTGCTTTTTTGTTGGCCATTACCTCTGCAAGACGGGTTTCTGAATTACAGGCCCTTATGGCAGTTGAGCCTTTCTTGATTTTCCATAAGGATAGGGTATCTTTACGTACTAATCCTTCCTTTATGCCTAAGGTGGTTTCTAGTGTGGCTTTAAACCAAACTATTCATTTGCCTACTTTTTATGCAAATCCCCAAAATAAAGGGGAAAAGATTTTGCACACTTTAGATGTACACAGGCAGTTGCGATATTATTTGGACAGAACTAAGGGGTTCAGGCAATCTCAGCAGTTGTTTGTTTCTTTTGCTTTGAGTTCTCAGGGCAAGCCTGTGTCAAAACAAACTATTTCTAAGTGGATTGGGTTTTGCATTGCTTTCTGTTATTCCCATCATGGCAAGGAGATTCCAGCTGGGATTAGGCCTCATTCCACTAGGGCTACTGCCACTTCGACAGCCTTTTTGAGAGGAGTGGCAACCAAGGATATTTTGGAGGCAGCTACTTGGAGTTCAGTGCATACTTTTTCTAGGCATTATCACCTACCACTTTACTCTAAATCCAGGGCTGGTTTTGCCACTGCTGTTTTGCAGGGCATTTTGGCAGCTCCTGCTTCCTTGTAGTTGGCCATCCTCCCTTACCTCTGCTTTGGGATTCTACCCAAGTGTAAGGACTGCAGCAATGTGAGATGAAGAACATAGTACAGTTTTGTACCTACCATAAATGTAGATGTTCGAAGATCCACATTGCTGCAGTCCAATTTACCCTCCCTCCTTCCCCTCTGTAGTTAGAGGTGGTTGTGTTGGTTGGGTTGTAAATATTGTGTATATTGTATATATTGTACATATAGTTAGTGCAAGGGTGGTTGGTTGTTTGTCTGCTGTCTTTTGGTTTTGACCTTTATTTTTAGGGTCTTCTGACATCTGGGGCAAGAAAAGACTGAGGATATGACGTTGGTCATGCGCATTTGTACCCTGACGTCCTGATGTCAGTCAAATGCGCCTTGACCGACGTCAGCCTTATACTTTGATATTCGGGCCGACCGAGGACAGCGGACTACCCAAGTGTAAGGACTGCAGCAATGTGGATCTTCGAACATCTACATTTATGGTAGGTACAAAACTGTACTTTTCTCCCTCTGCATTAATTCACCTCTTTGCAGCTCTGAGTGACCAATGTGGTTAAACTGTTGTATAAAATAAGAAAGTGTTCCTGTGTATGCCATCTGCTGTGAGGTTTGAAGGCCACTGCTATGATTTTTAATGCTTGTATGTTGCTTGTTATGAAGTGTGTCCTGTATTTGCTCCAGAGAAGGCTGACTGATTAGTGTAGGAACAGCAGGTTAAGGATATGAGATGCTAATGAGCTTAAGTCTTTATTCCTGTGTTTCATTCATCCTCCATTTGTGTACTTTGTGACTCTGAGCCAGTCACTTATCCAGCCAGTACTCCCTACTCATCACAGAAAGCAGATTCTTGTGCTTTGCGAATCAGCCATTTAAATAAATAATAAAAAAGTTTTTAGCTGCCACTGCATGCTGTATTTCTGCACTTAAACATTTCTCATTTACATTTCTTAACTTCTGTGTAGCAGTGCATTAATTTAATTAAAAAATATATGTGTTTAAGCATACTATAATCAGATTATAACACTTTAAGAAATGAGTTACAAATTTTTGAAGTAAAGGACATTGTCTAATTCTGGACAAACAACCTGAAGACAAGGTGCCTTTTCTGTTGTTTCAGTGGTTTTGGCCTTTTTAAAAAAGGTTATATTTTTGCTACTGCATCTTACTGACACAAACAGGTTTTGATAGAAAAAAAGCACATGCACACAGTAGCATTTGTAATTGTGTGCAGCTTTTTTAATTGCTAAATTTTTCCTGAAATGCTCACTTCAGAAGGCAAGTTTTGTACTCAGTACTCGTTCTAGCTGGCTGTTCCCAAGACTGATAAACTTCATGATGAACTGAACGTTCCAGGTTGTGATGAAATGATAATACTAGAAGTAAAAGCTATTTTATGTTGTGTGCTATCTGAATGATACACACAGGAGTATGATGTAACTACAGCAGAGTAAACTGGCTTTTCTTCTTTGTCCCATGAAATATGCTAGCAGGTTTGGGTTCTTGCATCACTGACCTGCGCAAGTCCAAAGAATAAGCAATTCTGTGTTCCCTGGACCTACATTTGTCCAGTATGTTAATCAGATTAGTTTTCTAATTATAAGATATGGGAACAGAGTAGCCCTGGCAAAAAAATTATGTCGTCAGAAGCCCTGTGTTCTGGATAGCTAACATACAGTTTTTGCATTGTGTTTTAAAGGCTTTATGTTGGCTCGTTGTTTAACTTGTGTGAACAGTTGCATGTTGTGCGTATGCTGTGATACTAATACAGAAGGCCATTGTTGCCTGGGCGGCAGAGCTGCATTATCTTGCCAGTCAGTGCAGCCATGCATATATGGACAGTATCTCATTTTCTGAGGCAGTCATTAAGACTGGAATCCTGTTAAAAATGTATTTCCTTCCTTTTTTCCCTGCAAATTTTGGTAAGATGTTACTATTTGTAAACCATGTGACAACTGGGTTATTTGTGGCTTTTTGGTACATTTAGTATTTCATGAATTGGTATCCCTTTCTTTTTGACAGTGTTACAACTGACAGCTCAATTTGAATGTTAGATCTTTAAGTGTAGACTGTTTTCCAGCTTTACAGCATTCTTGCTTGAAACTGCCTGTGTAAATAGTTTGTCATAGAGATGCATTATGTGGTATTCTTACTAAGTGGAATTTCAATTGCATGTGCAGTGTAGGTGTTGAATAAATGGTGATGATTAATGTTTGTATTTATTTTTATACCAGAAGAACATACAGCCATTTGAATCCATTTGCTGTTTAAACTATTGTGCATGTTTTTATTTGAAACTGTAATTGAAATCACTTTGTAACACTGCAGTGCCATTCTTAAAGAAGTTTCTTTTGTTTAGCAGATGTAGTTTCTCTGGAACTGCTACAAAGAATTGTTTAACAATCTCACCTTTGAAGCTGATAGGATGGTGCCAAGACATATGGTTTCAAGAAGTGTATATAAAATGTAGGCACCCATTTATGAAGCTAAATACTTATAACAGGCTATCCCAAAGCCTTTGTGTATGAGGTGCACATAAATTCCCAGTGTTTGTACATATATTTGCCAACCCTGAGAATAAACTCAAACAGACTGCCCTGAGGTAGAGTGCCATTTGCATGTTACTATCCTGGATACACAGTGGCTATACAGAATCTATAGTGCAGCCATGTCATAGTAACTATAATGTTGTTAGTACTACGGACATGGGAAATGTGTGTCATGTATGTTTATGCCCTGTTTTCCAGTAAACAAAATAGGACAGTCATGAGAGCCAATTTTGCTGTAAACAAAATAGGCTATACAGATAATTCTTTCTGCATACAAACTGTGTGTATAATATGCATGTTTACTGTGGATTTGGATCTTTGATGTGCAGCTCAATGTCTACCAGTCATATTCTGTTTCCTCCAATGAAGGAGGCCTGCCACTGCTAGCTAGTGTCTAGTCTTCCAACTCCTGAAGAGAACATTCTGTTGCAAGATTAGATGTTCCATCCCCAGCAGTTAAGGAAGAGGAACAGAAAATGTTCAGCATATTAATCACTGCTGCAGTACCCTTATCTATATGGATTACCTCCTGCCAAGGATATAACAGCCAGTCAATTTGCAAAGCTTCAGGGTACCTACTATGTACCCAAACCCTCAGTCAGCTCAAAGTGAGCTGACTTAGACAAATTTGGGCATGAAGCCCTTCAGAGGCTTACTGCCACCAAAGAGTAGTCTTTTTTGAGGACCCACAGAGTTCCATTTTAGGGGGATCTTCCATTTTCTTAATTTTATTGATGTTTTATTACGTCTCTGTACAGGAAAGTTATTTTAAATCTTGGAGTGTTGCATTTTAATGGAGTGTCTTGAAACTGTAATGTACTTTTAAATGGAACACTCATATCTGTCATTTCAGAAGTAACTTAAAACTGTTTTTCTGTGGATAAACTGTGTTTATTTTACTTTTGTGGGGCTGGCATGCTGTTTTAAATTACTTTTTACTGTTTTTTATGTCAAAAAAGTATGCTTTTCTTATACTTTGTGCTAAGCATGTGTGTGGAAGTGCTTCACCGCTAAGCATATGTGTGGGAGTGCTTCACTGCAAACCATTTTTGTGTGAGTGCTTGGCAGATAAAATCTTTGGAGGAGCAAGTGATTGTTACTCCAACTGTAGCTGTGCAGTGTAAAACTTTTTGGGATGTGTCAGATGTTCATTACTATCTAAGGCAGCAGTGTGCATTTATTGTACAACCTTCAAGCCATTTGCTCTTTGTATGTCACTTGGTACCAGTGGTAGAATTCAAATAAGAATATTAATGGTTCCACCACATTTTAAATATTGATGGCAAAAGTGTGAAAATTAAACTGTTGTCCCTGTTGATCGCAGTACTGATATATTTTTATATTCATCATTCAGTTTGAGGTTTGGGAATCCTTTAAACAAAATAAGGAATATTACAGGAGGTACTGCACTAGCAGTGGAGTGCAGGAGAGTACATAAAGTGGAGTACTGTTTTAGTGTTGTTCTCTGAGTGTTTGTGAATTTACTGGATGTTCCTGTCTAGCACTACATTAAGACATATTGTAAAAGGTTGATATTGCTGTATTTCAGTCTTTGCTTGGTATATAATGAAGAGGTTAAGTACTTTATGTAGGTCTATCTGTGTTGTACATGGTAGCAGCATATCATTATAATATTGTTTCACTTTGCATTCTTTATATTTAAGAGACACATTGATCCAGAAACAACATGATGCTTGTATTTACTACCAGACTGCAAAATTAATAAAAGGGATTGATTGGTTTATGCATGAAATGTATATGCTTAGCTATCCTGTTAATAATTAAAGAGTTACTGTATGGCTAAGGAAGGAGTGTCAGTTCACTTGATGACCTATTGATGGCTAGGGGCAGTTTCTTAAATAATATGTAGTGCAGAGGATGTGAATTGGAAGAGACACCAGAGCAGTTAGGCAGCATTTAACTTGGAAGCATTTTGTACTGACTCCTTTACAAAAATGAAAATGGCATTCGTAAATGGGAGATCTTAAAGAGGCATGCCAGGAGGGCTATGTAGGGACAAGTATGATATGGAAAATTTGAAAATCACTATGTGTGTATGGTAATATATTGTGTTTAGGCTTTGTCTGAGGTGAAGTAAGGGCAGTATAGAGAATCTAGGGAGAAAGATGAGGCATGGATGGAAAGAAGGGTGTGTAATGTTCTGTTGCTATGTAGGTAATGTAATGGGCATTTCAGAAGAATGATCCATTTGGAAAGTATGGGAAAGCTTGATCTTCATTTTGGGAAGTCATATAGCCCATCACAGTAATTAAATTACTGAATTTTGCTCTAAGGTGCAGATCAATGTAAGGTTTTGAAGCTTGTTTATTGTAGATGCTAAGGCTTAAGTTCATAGTGTTAAGAAAAGAGATAGGGTGTTTTGGCAGGGGCTGATAAAGATTACTATTAATGAAGGATGGCTTATGAAAGCTGAAGATTCCCACTACTGGTGAGGATGTATAAGTGGACCTTTTATTCTCACCTAATGGCTTGCTGGCTTATATCTCCATGTAGACAATAGAAGTGGCTGTAAGGAAAAGTGGGAGGGAAGAGGGATGCTATTATATGAGAAACAAAAGTGAATTCAGTGAGAAAGTATTATTTCTGAATTAGTAAGGGAAGCTGAAGGCGTAGAGTTTTTGCAAGAAATCAAATAGCAGCAGGTGAAAAATTTGCAGAGAAGGAAGAATTGATAGTTATAGGTGGAGTGTACAAAATGGGTGAGGGGAGGCTCGGTGTCTTAGTAAGGAAAGTTCTTGGTTGGGGGAGTAAAGGATAACTAGTGGGATGACAGTAAATGGATGGTGGTGAAGTATATCAGCATGTGTGTTTAAAGGTAGGGGAATCATTTTGGGGTCTTTTTATGGGTAAAATGAAGATAAGGATGACATCATGACTGACTGTTGTAATGCAGTTGACATACTCTGAAAAGATGACAAAAAGTTATTTTTGAGGGGGTTAACTTAGGATTGGATCTGGAATTTGATAGAATTTAGTGGGCAGAGGAATTCTGTTGTCAGGGGTAGAAATCTGTCAGAAAAGTAATAGAAGATTTGGGACTGGTGGGCATTTGGAAGGTATGGGGACTGGTGGACATTTGGAAAGTATGATGAGGG
The DNA here is from genome assembly GCF_019279795.1 of Protopterus annectens. NCBI lineage: Eukaryota > Metazoa > Chordata > Ceratodontiformes > Protopteridae > Protopterus > Protopterus annectens. Next base: position 136,657,523 of record NC_056744.1, read on the forward strand.
CATTTGAATCTGTTTACTTTTTCAACTAATATGTGTAAGCAGTATAGTCATTTATGTAAAATAAAATAAATTGCACCAGGTTAGCACACAAACATACGTTTATTCAAACCAAAAATATATAGAAAAAATAAAAATGGTTAGCGCTTTCACAACTACACTAGTCGCTTCATCAGACAGTCTGATGAAGCAACTAGTCTTGTGAAAGCGCTAACCATTTTTATTTTTTCTATATATTTTTGGTTTGAATAAACGTATGTTTTTGTGCTAACCTGGCGCAATTTATTCTGTTTTACGTATCTGTTTTATGCACCTTGTTTTACCCTGAGTCGTTCGTTTTCTTTTTGTTTAGTATAGTCATTTAGCTAGACTTCTAGTGGATGCCAGCGATGGAAGGGAAAGTACAAAGTGTAGGTATATTATATGGATACATTTCAGATCATGATATGGTAGTAATGTTGAGGATGGCAAAGAGGCTAAAATGGTTGAAAATGGTGAAATTGAGTGTTTAAGTTGGATGTTATTAAGGACAAAGAAGATCATGATAATAAAAATTATTATTTCTGTGTTTGTTTATTTATATTTGTTAACCACAGTAGAGCATTGATCCACATGGACCATGTTTGTATTCAGACTAGATGTATTGCCTGCATAAGTAATTGCTCAGGGTCACACAGCAAGCAAATGGAGGCTGAAGAAACCCAGCCCTAGACCACAGAACGAGTTTCCTTAGTAGCCTATAACCTTACTCCTCTGTGTTAATTACCAGAAATAGAGTAGCTTGTTAAAGGATAAAATTAGTGAGGAAGAATGAATGTTTATAAATTTGAAAGTATCTGAGCTGTTAATGAGCTGCTTAGGGTTGTCAGTGGTACAGGGTTTGATTCCTTCCACCTCCATTAGCCTAGTGACCTAGTTACTTGACTAGACAGTGCTCCAGGGTCATGCTTGAAAAGGGACACGTGTCCAGTGGGTTTACTTGGTTAACAAATGTATATGAAAAAATGATTGGAAGAATCACAAGTGGAAGCGCTAATGTGGGGATAAAGGTGATGGGTGAGAAGTGAACTAAATGTGTTGTGAAAACTGAAGGAGCAGTAGAAACAGGGATAGATAAGTGAGATAAGAATGAAAAAGGTAAGAGTTTGGAACCAGGTAGGGACATTGGGGAAATATGTAGGATATTTTATGAAAAAAAAAAGTCAAAAGTAACTTTATTGTCATTTAGATCTACACAAGTGTAGATTAAATGAGATTCTGTGCAATCAGCTCATCATGAGACCAACAAAAAGAAATCACATACATAGAAAGACATAATTTAAAACAACATATAATAATACTACCACAGTCTTATAAATCAACTCTACTCTTAAGTATATAGCTACAAGGGAGCGCTACAGAATCCTGAAAGCCCAAAATACTGGACCAAAATTCTGAAAGTTAAAAATACTGAAAACTCAGAATCTTGAAAACACACAGGATACCAACATTCACTATATTCCAGCACAAGTACATACAGAAACAAATAAAACACAAACTGTATTACTGTTCTCCAAGTATAAGCAGGGGGCAAGCCAAGCCCCTGCACCCCTGCTACTTCGCTTTGCTTTGCTACTATCGCACTTCACTACACTAAGTGCGGTCTTGGAGTTGATATATTTAAGTAGCAGGGGGTGTGGAGGGTGCAGCCCCAACATGGGGGTTGCAGGGGGGCTTGCCCCCCTGCATATAGTTGAAGGGTAATATGTTTCCGTATGTACTTGTGCTGGAATATAGTGAGTGTTGGTATCCTGTGTGTTTTCAGGATTTTGAGTTTTCAGTATTTTGAACTTTCAGGATTTTGGTCTCAGGATTTTGGGCTTTCAGGATTCTGTAGCGCTCCCAGCTACATATATTCCTAGAAACACACACCTGTTAAGATACTAAAAAATACACATCTAGCAGCAAAGTTCAACTAATAGTATTGCACATGAACCATGTACCATATTATGCATGAAAAAGCACATAGCAGTAGCAGCTGAAGAAAAAATATTGTACCTGGGTTAGTAGTATAAATTTTAATGGTTGGCTAGGCTTAATAAATAATAGATAAAATAATATCGCACAATTAATGGGAAGTCCCAACTTCCTGACCTATCAGTGATCAGACCTAATGTTAGAATTAAGAAGTATGATTACCTTTGGATAAAAACGTTCTTTGAATCTAGTTGTCCTGCATCGAATACTGCAGTATCTTTTACCCGATGACAGGCTCATAAACAGACTGTTTGCAGGATGAGTTGCATCATTTAGTATTTTGGTGGCTCTCTTTAGGCTCCTTGATGTATAAAGATCTTGGATTGTGAGCAAACTAGTGCCAGTTTTCCTCTCGGCAACTCTCACCACTCTCTGCAGTGATTTCTTATCTGCGACCGAACAGCTCCCATACCATTCCAAAAAATTGAATCTTAGGATGCTTTCAATTGCTGCTCTGTAGAAGGTGGAGAATGCTGACAATGGCAGTTTCACCTTTTTGAGTCTTCTCAAAAAGTGGAGACATTGGTGTGCTTTTTTTCACTATGTGTTAGGTGTTCCCAGACCAAGAAAGATCATCAGAGATATGAAATCCGAGGAATTTGGTACCACATACACTTTTGACCATCTCTCCATTGATCAGGAGCAGTGTATGGGGTATTTGTCTCTTTTATTTTACTTACATTCAGGTCAAGGTTGTTTCTTGCACACCAGGCAATCAGTGTGTTAACCTCTTCTCTGTATGCTTTCTCGTCCTCTGCTAATGAGACCCATGACTGTGGTGTCATCAGCAAACTTGATGATATGATTTGTACTGAAGTTTGCTGTGCAGTCACAAGTTAGGATAGTAAACTGTAGGGGGCTGAGAATGCATCCCTGAAGAACACATGTTGAATGTTATGCTCCTAGAGGTATTCTTGCCCACACAAAAATTCTGTGGCCTGTTAAAAAAGGTATTCAGCCTGTCTAGGAAATCAGTGTTATCATCGCATTGTGCAGCTCTCATTTTGTAGCCCATAATTTGTTGTATACCCTGCCACAATCGTCTGGTATCCCTCATATCCTCGAAGTGGTTTAGTACCTTCTACTCATATTCCCACTTAACCTCTTTTATGCCTTTCTTCAGGTTTGCCCGTGCCAAACTTAAGACTTCCCTGTCATTTGCTCTGAATGCTGATTTTCGTGCCTTCAGAAGATCATAGAACTTACTTGTAAATCATGTTTTTTGGTAAGCTCTTGTAATGATGCTTCTGATCTCTGTGACATCATCAACGCATTTTGTGATGCAAGCCCTCACTGCTTCGGTATATTCATATAGGTCAGTATGCTGGTCTGTTGTGGCTGCCTCCTTGAAAATGCTCCAGTAGGTACACTCAGAACAATCCTGGACATTGGTTTATGGGAGGTATCAGCATGGGTGAATTTGAGAGGCAAATGAGGCAGGAATGATACATATGGCAAAACTTCATCAAAAGATATCAGATTACTTGGTAAGATGGGGGAAATTTGTATGGCTTAAAGCTTGAGGTAGTGAAGGATTTTAGAAAGCAGGATGATGGCAGTCTTATCTTCTGAGGAGGACACAGACTTGCACAGATCCATTGGACAAAGAAAGAGGTAATCACAGCCATTAGATGCATGAAAGGTGGTGGCCATGATGAATTTTCAATTAACTAATGCCCTGATGTATTAACTCACTGCAGCCTTGTGATGTCTTCAGGTGTTTCTGTAGTTACATCCTATTGACACCTCGAGGCCTGTTGATATTTGTACTAGTAATTCCAAAATCATGCTATATATTAGCAATTGAAATGTTTCACCTTAAGGCGTATATGACGGGCAGCCTAACTGCTTTGATATTTGACCTCTGTCTAGTGCTGCTAAAGAGATATTGTTGTTGTTCACATACTGTTTATTTACAAAACATTTACTTCTTTTAACTCATTTGTTTACATGTTCCTAATTTTCATACTATTTTAAAAGTATCTCAACAGTGAGGTAACACAGACAGAATACATAAGATCATATGAATAATCACAGATGGACAGACAGAATGTTAATAGTATGTGTGGCTTTCCTGTTTACAGTGACATAGTCAGTTCACAAAATGTTACAAACGTTAATATTTACTGTGTTTATTAATGACTTTAAAATCAAGTTATATCTTTGACTCCAAAGAACACCAGCACTATAAAGATTTTTTGTGCTGAAGACTTTGCCAGTTAGTTACATTTCTTAAGTACACCTTATGGCTCCAAGGATATGACATTTTATTTGAAATATGAGGACATAACCCTCTTTTTGTCAAACAGCTCAGGATGCAGTCATTGGAAGTTAGAGTACAAACCTCCAGAGCGCCAGTGGAGTGAATGAGTTAAATAAAGTAAGGCAGCAACTATGATAATTTTACCCAGTGGAAATTCGGACCCATATGACCCTGCAAAGTTTGTATCAGTTTTATTCTTTAACACTGACTATAAGCTTTCTGTGAGGGTGTTACCAGTCAGATTAGATACAGTGTTACCAAATGTAGTAATACTTACTCAAATAGGTTTAAAGTCTGGTCACCTGCTGTCCATGGGAGACTTTTGATAATTTTGGGGGTGGAAAGACAAGGGCAATACGAAGCCAGAGTCATGCTAATGAACATCCTGAAAGCTTCTGACACTGTCACTCAGAATTTTTTACATGAGCCATTGGTCTGGAAAGGAACATTCTATCAGGCTATGGTAGCAATGAATAGGGATCTTAAATTTATTTTCTGGTTTATGGGAGGTATCAGCATGGGTGAACTTGAGAGGCAAATGAGGCAGGAGTGATACTTATGGTGAAACATCATCAAATGATATCCAATTACTTGGTAAAATAAGGGGAAAATTAGTCATATTAGTATCAACTTGTTTCCATACAACTGTAAGCTACTCTTGGAGGGTGTGTCCAATATGCTGCCAGAAACATTTAAGTTATTCAAAAGGTTTGAGACAGAGTCAGGGGGACAATTTTATTTGAATAAATAAATGGTGATTAGAATAAGGGTAAGTGGTGGGGTGCTGAAAGATGTGGAACTTCCATCTTTTTTAGGTCAAACAAATACGTAGGAGTAAAAGTGTGTACCTATTGGTGACAGAAAGAGAGTAAAGAGTATAACAGAAGTAAAAGAGTACATCTGTCAGTGAGAGACAGAGACTAAAGAGTATAAAAGGAGTAAGAGTATATACCTGTCGGTGAGTAGAAGACTAAAGAGTATAACAGAAGTAAGAGAGTACATCTGTCGGTGAGAGACAGAGACTAAAGAGTATAAAAGGAGTAAGAGTACATACCTGTCGGTGAGTAGAAGACTAAAGAGTATAACAGGAGTAAGAGTGTGCACCTGTCAGTGAGAGAGACTAAAGAGAAGAACTGGAGTAAGAGTGTGCACCTGTCAGTGAGGGAGACTAAAGAGAATAACAGGAGTAAGAGTGTGCACCTGTCAGTGAGAGAGACTAAAGAGAAGAACTGGAGTAAGAGTGTGCACCTGTCAGTGAGAGAGACTAAAGAGAAGAACTGGAGTAAGAGTGTGCACCTGTCAGTGAGAGAGACTAAAGAGTATAACAGGAGTAAGAGTGTGCACCTGTCAGTGAGAGAGACTAAAGAGAAGAACTGGAGTAAGAGTGTGCACCTGTCAGTGAGGGAGACTAAAGAGAATAACAGGAGTAAGAGTGTGCACCTATCAGTGAGAGAGACTAAAGAGAAGAACTGGAGTAATAGTGTACACCTGTCAGTGAGGGAGACTAAAGAGAAGAACTGGAGTAATAGTGTACACCTGTCAGTGAGGGAGACTAAAGAGAAGAACTGGAGTAAGAGTGTGCACCTGTCAGTGAGAGAGACTAAAGAGAAGAACTGGAGTAAGAGTGTGCACCTGTCAGTGAGAGAGACTAAAGAGAAAAACTGGAGTAAGAGTGTGCACCTGTCAGTGAGAGAGACTAAAGAGAAGAACTGGAGTAAGAGTGTACACCTGTCAGTGAGAGAGACTAAAGAGAATAACAGGAGTAAGAGTGTGCACCTATCAGTGAGAGAGACTAAAGAGAAGAACTGGAGTAAGAATGTACACCTGTCAGTGAGAGAGACTAAAGAGAAGAACTGGAGTAAGAGTGTACACCTGTCAGTGAAAGAGACTAAAGTGAAGAACTGGAGTAATAGTGTACACCTGTCAGTGAGGGAGACTAAAGAGAAGAACTGGAGTAATAGTGTACACCTGTCAGTGAGGGAGACTAAAGAGAAGAACTGGAGTAAGAGTGTGCACCTGTCAGTGAGAGAGACTAAAGAGAAGAACTGGAGTAAGAGTGTGCACCTGTCAGTGAGAGAGACTAAAGAGAAGAACTGGAGTAAGAGTGTGCAACTGTCAGTGAGAGAGACTAATGAGAAGAACTGGAGTAAGAGTGTACACCTGTCAGTGAGAGAGACTAAAGAGAATAACAGGAGTAAGAGTGTGCACCTATCAGTGAGAGAGACTAAAGAGAAGAACTGGAGTAAGAGTGTGCACCTGTCAGTGAGAGAGACTAAAGAGAAGAACTGGAGTAAGAGTGTGCACCTGTCAGTGAGAGAGACTAAAGAGAAGAACTGGAGTAAGAGTGTACACCTGTCAGTGAGAGAGACTAAAGAGTATAACAGGATTAAGAGTGTACTCCTGTCAGTGAGAGAGACTAAAGAGAATAACAGGAGTAAGAGTGTGCACCTGTCAGTGAGAGAGACTAAAGAGAAGAACTGGAGTAAGAGTGCGCACCTGTCAGTGAGAGAGACTAAAGAGAATAACAGGAGTAATATTGTACACCTGTCAGTGAGAGAGACTAAAGAGAATAACAGGAGTAATAGTGTACACCTGTCAGTGAGGGAGACTAAAGAGAAGAACTGGAGTAAGAGCGTGCACCTGTCAGTGAGAGAGACTAAAGTGTATAACAGGAGTAAGAGTGTGCACCTGTCAGTGAGAGAGACTAAAGAGAAGAACTGGAATAAGAGTGCACACCTGTCAGTGAGAGAGACTAAAGAGAAGAACTGGAGTAATAGTGTACACCTGTCAGTGAGAGAGACTAAAGTGTATAACAGGAGTAAGAGTGTACACCTGTCAGTGAGAGAGACTAAAGAGTATAACAGGAGTAAGAGTGTACACCTGTCAGTGAGAGAGACTAAAGAGAAGAACTGGAGTAATAGTGTACACCTGTCAGTGAGGGAGACTAAAGAGAAGAACTGGAGTAAGAATGTACACCTGTCAGTGAGAGAGACTAAAGAGAAGAACTGGAGTAAGAGTGTAGACCTGTCAGTGAAAGAGACTAAAGTGAAGAACTGGAGTAAGAGTGTGCACCTGTCAGTGAGAGAGACTAAAGAGAAGAACTGGAGTAAGAGTGTACACCTGTCAGTGAGAGAGACTAAAGTGAAAAACTGGAGTAAGAGTGTACACCTGTCAGTGAGAGAGACTAAAGTGAAGAACTGGAGTAAGAGTGTACACCTGTCAGTGAGAGAGACTAAAGAGAAGAACTGGAGTAAGAGTGTACACCTGTCAGTGAGAGAGACTAAAGAGAAGAACTGGAGTAATAGTGTACACCTGTCAGTGAGAGAGACTAAAGTGTGTAACAGGAGTAAGAGTGTACACCTGTCAGTGAGAGAGACTAAAGAGTATAACAGGAGTAAGAGTGTACACCTGTCTGTGAGAGAGACTAAAGAGTATAACAGGAGTAAGAGTGTACACCTGTCAGTGAGAGAGACTAAAGAGAAGAACTGGAGTAATAGTGTACACCTGTCAGTGAGGGAGACTAAAGAGAAGAACTGGAGTAAGAATGTACACCTGTCAGTGAGAGAGACTAAAGAGAAGAACTGGAGTAAGAGTGTACACCTGTCAGTGAAAGAGACTAAAGTGAAGAACTGGAGTAAGAGTGTGCACCTGTCAGTGAGAGAGACTAAAGAGAAGAACTGGAGTAAGAGTGTACACCTGTCAGTGAGAGAGACTAAAGTGAAGAACTGGAGTAAGAGTGTACACCTGTCAGTGAGAGAGACTAAAGTGAAGAACTGGAGTAAGAGTGTACACCTGTCAGTGAGAGAGACTAAAGAGAATAACAGGAGTAAGAGTGTACACCTGTCAGTGAGAGAGACTAAAGTGAAGAACTGGAGTAAGAGTGTGCACCTGTCAGTGAGAGAGACTAAAGAGAAGAACTGGAGTAAGAGTGTGCACCTGTCAGTGAGAGAGACTAAAGAGAAGAACTGGAGTAAGAGTGTACACCTGTCAGTGAGAGAGACTAAAGAGAAGAACTGGAGTAAGAGTGTGCACCTGTCAGTGAGAGAGACTAAAGAGAAGAACTGGAGTAAGAGTGTACACCTGTCAGTGAGAGAGACTAAAGAGAATAACAGGAGTAAGAGTGTGCACCTATCAGTGAGAGAGACTAAAGAGAAGAACTGGAGTAAGAATGTACACCTGCCAGTGAGAGAGACTAAAGAGAAGAACTGGAGTAAGAGTGTACACCTGTCAGTGAAAGAGACTAAAGTGAAGAACTGGAGTAATAGTGTACACCTGTCAGTGAGGGAGACTAAAGAGAAGAACTGGAGTAATAGTGTACACCTGTCAGTGAGGGAGACTAAAGAGAAGAACTGGAGTAAGAGTGTGCACCTGTCAGTGAGAGAGACTAAAGAGAAGAACTGGAGTAAGAGTGTGCACCTGTCAGTGAGAGAGACTAAAGAGAAGAACTGGAGTAAGAGTGTGCACCTATCAGTGAGAGAGACTAAAGAGAAGAACTGGAGTAAGAGTGTGCACCTGTCAGTGAGAGAGACTAAAGAGAAGAACTGGAGTAAGAGTGTGCACCTGTCAGTGAGAGAGACTAAAGAGAAGAACTGGAGTAAGAGTGTACACCTGTCAGTGAGAGAGACTAAAGAGTATAACAGGATTAAGAGTGTACTCCTGTCAGTGAGAGAGACTAAAGAGAATAACAGGAGTAAGAGTGTGCACCTGTCAGTGAGAGAGACTAAAGAGAAGAACTGGAGTAAGAGTGCGCACCTGTCAGTGAGAGAGACTAAAGAGAATAACAGGAGTAATATTGTACACCTGTCAGTGAGAGATACTAAAGAGAATAACAGGAGTAATAGTGTACACCTGTCAGTGAGGGAGACTAAAGAGAAGAACTGGAGTAAGAGCGTGCACCTGTCAGTGAGAGAGACTAAAGTGTATAACAGGAGTAAGAGTGTGCACCTGTCAGTGAGAGAGACTAAAGAGAAGAACTGGAGTAAGAGTGCACACCTGTCAGTGAGAGAGACTAAAGAGAAGAACTGGAGTAATAGTGTACACCTGTCAGTGAGAGAGACTAAAGTGTATAACAGGAGTAAGAGTGTACACCTGTCAGTGAGAGAGACTAAAGAGTATAACAGGAGTAAGAGTGTACACCTGTCAGTGAGAGAGACTAAAGAGAAGAACTGGAGTAATAGTGTACACCTGTCAGTGAGGGAGACTAAAGAGAAGAACTGGAGTAAGAATGTACACCTGTCAGTGAGAGAGACTAAAGAGAAGAACTGGAGTAAGAGTGTACACCTGTCAGTGAAAGAGACTAAAGTGAAGAACTGGAGTAAGAGTGTGCACCTGTCAGTGAGAGAGACTAAAGAGAAGAACTGGAGTAAGAGTGTACACCTGTCAGTGAGGGAGACTAAAGTGAAAAACTGGAGTAAGAGTGTACACCTGTCAGTGAGAGAGACTAAAGTGAAGAACTGGAGTAAGAGTGTACACCTGTCAGTGAGAGAGACCAAAGAGAAGAACTGGAGTAAGAGTGTACACCTGTCAGTGAGAGAGACTAAAGAGAAGAACTGGAGTAATAGTGTACACCTGTCAGTGAGAGAGACTAAAGTGTATAACAGGAGTAAGAGTGTACACCTGTCAGTGAGAGAGACTAAAGAGTATAACAGGAGTAAGAGTGTACACCTGTCTGTGAGAGAGACTAAAGAGTATAACAGGAGTAAGAGTGTACACCTGTCAGTGAGAGAGACTAAAGAGAAGAACTGGAGTAATAGTGTACACCTGTCAGTGAGGGAGACTAAAGAGAAGAACTGGAGTAAGAATGTACACCTGTCAGTGAGAGAGACTAAAGAGAAGAACTGGAGTAAGAGTGTACACCTGTCAGTGAAAGAGACTAAAGTGAAGAACTGGAGTAAGAGTGTGCACCTGTCAGTGAGATAGACTAAAGAGAAGAACTGGAGTAAGAGTGTACACCTGTCAGTGAGAGAGACTAAAGTGAAAAACTGGAGTAAGAGTGTACACCTGTCAGTGAGAGAGACTAAAGTGAAGAACTGGAGTAAGAGTGTACACCTGTCAGTGAGAGAGACTAAAGAGAAGAACTGGAGTAAGAGTGTACACCTGTCAGTGAGAGAGACTAAAGAGAATAACAGGAGTAAGAGTGTACACCTGTCAGTGAGAGAGACTAAAGTGAAGAACTGGAGTAAGAGTGTGCACCTGTCAGTGAGAGAGACTAAAGAGAATAACAGGAGTAAGAGTGTACACCTGTCAGTGAGAGAGACTAAAGAGAAGAACTGGAGTAATAGTGTACACCTGTCAGTGAGGGAGACTAAAGAGAAGAACTGGAGTAAGAGTGTACACCTGTCAGTGAGAGAGACTAAAGAGAAAAATTGGAGTAATAGTGTACACCTGTCAGTGAGGGAGACTAAAGAGAAGAACTGGAGTAAGAGTGTGCACCTGTCAGTGAGAGAGACTAAAGAGAAGAACTGGAGTAAGAGTGTACACCTGTCAGTGAGAGAGACTAAAGAGAATAACAGGAGTAAGAGTGTGCACCTATCAGTGAGAGAGACTAAAGAGAAGAACTGGAGTAAGAGTGTGCACCTGTCAGTGAGAGAGACTAAAGAGAAGAACTGGAGTAAGAATGTGCACCTGTCAGTGAGAGAGACTAAAGAGAAGAACTGGAGTAAGAGTGTACACCTGTCAGTGAGAGAGACTAAAGAGTATAACAGGATTAAGAGTGTACACCTGTCAGTGAGAGAGACTAAATAGAATAACAGGAGTAAGAGTGTGCACCTGTCAGTGAGAGAGACTAAATAGAAGAAATGGAGTAAGAGTGCGCACCTGTCAGTGAGAGAGACTAAAGAGAATAACAGGTGTAATATTGTACACCTGTCAGTGAGAGAGACTAAAGAGAATAACAGGAGTAATAGTGTACACCTGTCAGTGAGGGAGACTAAAGAGAAGAACTGGAGTAAGAGCGTGCACCTGTCAGTGAGAGAGACTAAAGTGTATAACAGGAGTAAGAGTGTGCACCTGTCGGTGAGAGAGACTAAAGAGAAGAACTGGAGTAAGAGTGTACACCTGTCAGTGAGAGAGACTAAAGAGAAGAACTAGAGTAATAGTGTACACCTGTCAGTGAGAGAGACTAAAGTGTATAACAGGAGTAAGAGTGTACACCTGTCAGTGAGAGAGACTAAAGATTATAACAGGAGTAAGAGTGTACACCTGTCTGTGAGAGAGACTAAAGAGTATAACAGGAGTAAGAGTGCACACCTGTCAGTGAGAGAGACTAAAGAGAAGAACTGGAGTAATAGTGTACACCTGTCAGTGAGGGAGACTAAAGAGAAGAACTGGAGTAAGAATGTACACCTGTCAGTGAGAGAGACTAAAGAGAAGAACTGGAGTAAGAGTGTACACCTGTCAGTGAAAGAGACTAAAGTGAAGAACTGGAGTAAGAGTGTGCACCTGTCAGTGAGAGAGACTAAAGAGAAGAACTGGAGTAAGAGTGTACACCTGTCAGTGAGAGAGACTAAAGTGAAGAACTGGAGTAAGAGTGTACACCTGTCAGTGAGAGAGATTAAAGTGAAGAACTGGAGTAAGAGTGTACACCTGTCAGTGAGAGAGACTAAAGAGAAGAACTGGAGTAAGAGAGTACACCTGTCAGTGAGAGAGACTAAAGAGAAGAACTGGAGTAATAGTGTACACCTGTCAGTGAGAGAGACTAAAGTGTATAACAGGAGTAAGAGTGTACACCTGTCAGTGAGAGAGACTAAAGAGTATAACAGGAGTAAGAGTGTACACCTGTCTGTGAGAGAGACTAAAGAGTATAACAGGAGTAAGAGTGTACACCTGTCAGTGAGAGAGACTAAAGAGAAGAACTGGAGTAATAGTGTACACCTGTCAGTGAGGGAGACTAAAGAGAAGAACTGGAGTAAGAATGTACACCTGTCAGTGAGACAGACTAAAGAGAAGAACTGGAGTAAGAGTGTACACCTGTCAGGGAAAGAGACTAAAGTGAAGAACTGGAGTAAGAGTGTGCACCTGTCAGTGAGAGAGACTAAAGAGAAGAACTGGAGTAAGAGTGTACACCTGTCAGTGAGAGAGACTAAAGTGAAGAACTGGAGTAAGAGTGTACACCTGTCAGTGAGAGAGACTAAAGAGAAGAACTGGAGTAAGAGTGTACACCTGTCAGTGAGAGAGACTAAAGAGAATAACAGGAGTAAGAGTGTACACCTGTCAGTGAGAGAGACTAAAGTGAAGAACTGGAGTAAGAGTGTGCACCTGTCAGTGAGAGAGACTAAAGAGAATAACAGGAGTAAGAGTGTACACCTGTCAGTGAGAGAGACTAAAGAGAAGAACTGGAGTAATAGTGTACACCTGTCAGTGAGGGAGACTAAAGAGAAGAACTGGAGTAAGAGTGTACACCTGTCAGTGAGAGAGACTAAAGAGAAAAATTGGAGTAATAGTGTACACCTGTCAGTGAGGGAGACTAAAGAGAAGAACTGGAGTAAGAGTGTGCACCTGTCAGTGAGAGAGACTAAAGAGAAGAACTGGAGTAAGAGTGTACACCTGTCAGTGAAAGAGACTAAAGTGAAGAACTGGAGTAAGAGTGTGCACCTGTCAGTGAGAGACACTAAAGAGAAGAACTGGAGTAAGAGTGTGCACCTGTCAGTGAGGAGACTAAAGAGAATAACAGGAGTAAGAGTGTGCACCTGTCAGTGAGAGAGACTAAAGAGAAGAACAGGAGTAAGAGTGTACACCTGTCAGTGAGGGAGACTAAAGAGAAGAAATGGAGTGATATTGTACACCTGTCAGTGAGAGAGACTAAAGTGTATAACAGGAGTAAGAGTGTACACCTGTCAGTGAGAGAAACTAAAGAGTATAACAGGAGTAAGAGTGTACACCTGTCAGTGAGAGAGACTAAAGAGAAGAACTGGAATAAGAGTGTACACCTGTCAGTGAGAGAGACTAAAGAGAAGAACAGGAGTAAGAGTGTACACCTGTCAGTCAGAGAGACTAAAGAGAAGAACTGGAGTAAGAGTGTGCACCTGTCAGTGAGAGAGACTAAAGAGTATAACAGGATTAAGAGTGTACACCTGTCAGTGAGAGAGACTAAAGAGAAGAACAGGAGTAAGAGTGTACACCTGTCAGTGAGAGAGACTAAAGAGTATAACAGGAGTAAGAGTGTACACCTGTCTGTGAGAGAGACTAAAGAGTATAACAGGAGTAAGAGTGTACATCTGTCAGTGAGATAGACTAAAGAGAAGAACTGGAGTAATAGTGTACACCTGTCAGTGAGAGAGACTAAAGAGAATAACTGGAGTAAGAATGTACACCTGTCAGTGAGGAGACTAAAGAGAAGAACTGGAGTAAGAGCGTGCACCTGTCAGTGAGAGAGACTAAAGTGTATAACAGGAGTAAGAGTGCACCTGTCAGTGAGAGAGACTAAAGAGAAGAACTGGAGTAAGAGTGTACTCCTGTCAGTGAGAGGCTAAAGAGAAGAAATGGAATAGTAGTGTACACCTGTCAGTGAGAGAGACTAAAGTGTATAACAGGCGTAAGAGTGTACACCTGTCAGTGAGAGAGACTAAAGAGTATAACAGGAGTAAGAGTGTACACCTGTCTGTGAGAGAGACTAAAGAGTATAACAGGAGTAAGAGTGTACACCTGTCAGTGAGAGAGACTAAAGAGAAAAACTGGAATAATAGTGTACACCTGTCAGTGAGGGAGACTAAAGAGAAGAACTGGAGTAAGAGTGTACACCTGTCAGTGAGAGAGACTAAAGAGCAAAATTGGAGTAATAGTGTACACCTGTCAGTGAGGGAGACTAAAGAGAAGAACTGGAGTAAGAGTGTGCACCTGTCAGTGAGAGAGACTAAAGAGAAGAACTGGAGTAAGAGTGTACACCTGTCAGTGAAAGAGACTAAAGTGAAGAACTGGAGTAAGAGTGTGCACCTGTCAGTGAGAGAGACTAAAGAGAAGAACTGGAGTAAGAGTGTACACCTGTCAGTGAAAGAGACTAAAGTGTTGAACTGGAGTAAGAGTGTGCACCTGTCAGTGAGAGAGACTAAAGAGAAGAACTTGAGTAAGAGTGTACACCTGTCAGTGAGAGAGACTAAAGTGAAGAACTGGAGTAAGAGTGTACACCTGTCAGTGAGAGAGACTAAAGTGAAGAACTGGAGTAAGAGTGTACACCTGTCAGTGAGAGAGACTAAAGAGAAGAACTGGAGTAAGAGTGTACACCTGTCAGTGAGAGAGACTAAAGAGAAGAACTGGAGTAATAGTGTACACCTGTCAGTGAGAGAGACTAAAGTGTATAACAGGAGTAAGAGTGTACACCTGTCAGTGAGAGAGACTAAAGAGTATAACAGGAGTAAGAGTGTACACCTGTCTGTGAGAGAGACTAAAGAGTATAACAGGAGTAAGAGTGTACACCTGTCAGTGAGAGAGACTAAAGAGAAGAACTGGAGTAATAGTGTACACCTGTCAGTGAGGGAGACTAAAGAGAAGAACTGGAGTAAGAATGTACACCTGTCAGTGAGAGAGACTAAAGAGAATAACTGGAGTAAGAGTGTACACCTGTCAGTGAGAGAGACTAAAGTGAAGAACTGGAGTAAGAGTGTACACCTGTCAGTGAGAGAGACTAAAGAGAAGAACTGGAGTAAGAGTGTACACCTGTCAGTGAGAGAGACTAAAGAGAAGAACTGGAGTAATAGTGTACACCTGTCAGTGAGAGAGACTAAAGTGTATAACAGGAGTAAGAGTGTACACCTGTCAGTGAGAGAGACTAAAGAGTATAACAGGAGTAAGAGTGTACACCTGTCTGTGAGAGAGACTAAAGAGTATAACAGGAGTAAGAGTGTACACCTGTCAGTGAGAGAGACTAAAGAGAAGAACTGGAGTAATAGTGTACACCTGTCAGTGAGGGAGACTAAAGAGAAGAACTGGAGTAAGAATGTACACCTGTCAGTGAGAGAGACTAAAGAGAAGAACTGGAGTAAGAGTGTACACCTGTCAGTGAAAGAGACTAAAGTGAAGAACTGGAGTAAGAGTGTGCACCTGTCAGTGAGAGAGACTAAAGTGAAGAACTGGAGTAAGAGTGTACACCTGTCAGTGAGAGAGACTAAAGAGAAGAAATGGAGTAAGAGTGTACACCTGTCAGTGAGAGAGACTAAAGAGAAGAACTGGAGTAAGAGTGTACACCTGTCAGTGAGAGAGACTAAAGAGAATAACAGGAGTAAGAGTGTACACCTGTCAGTGAGAGAGACTAAAGTGAAGAACTGGAGTAAGAGTGTGCACCTGTCAGTGAGAGAGACTAAAGAGAATAACAGGAGTAAGAGTGTACACCTGTCAGTGAGAGAGACTAAAGAGAAGAACTGGAGTAAGAGTGTACACCTGTCAGTGAGAGAGACTAAAGTGAAGAACTGGAGTAAGAGTGTACACCTGTCAGTGAGAGAGACTAAAGAGAAGAACTGGAGTAAGAGTGTACACCTGTCAGTAAGAGAGACTAAAGAGAATAACAGGAGTAAGAGTGTACACCTGTCAGTGAGAGAGACTAAAGTGAAGAACTGGAGTAAGAGTGTGCACCTGTCAGTGAGAGAGACTAAAGAGAATAACAGGAGTAAGAGTGTACACCTGTCAGTGAGAGAGACTAAAGAGAAGAACTGGAGTAATAGTGTACACCTGTCAGTGAGGGAGACTAAAGAGAAGAACTGGAGTAAGAGTGTACACCTGTCAGTGAGAGAGACTAAAGAGAAAAATTGGAGTAATAGTGTACACCTGTCAGTGAGGGAGACTAAAGAGAAGAACTGGAGTAAGAGTGTGCACCTGTCAGTGAGAGAGACTAAAGAGAAGAACTGGAGTAAGAGTGTACACCTGTCAGTGAAAGAGACTAAAGTGAAGAACTGGAGTAAGAGTGTGCACCTGTCAGTGAGAGACACTAAAGAGAAGAACTGGAGTAAGAGTGTGCACCTGTCAGTGAGAGAGACTAAAGAGAATAACAGGAGTAAGAGTGTGCACCTGTCAGTGAGAGAGACTAAAGAGAAGAACAGGAGTAAGAGTGTACACCTGTCAGTGAGGGAGACTAAAGAGAAGAAATGGAGTGATATTGTACACCTGTCAGTGAGAGAGACTAAAGTGTATAACAGGAGTAAGAGTGTACACCTGTCAGTGAGAGAAACTAAAGAGTATAACAGGAGTAAGAGTGTACACCTGTCAGTGAGAGAGACTAAAGAGAAGAACTGGAATAAGAGTGTACACCTGTCAGTGAGAGAGACTAAAGAGAAGAACAGGAGTAAGAGTGTACACCTGTCAGTCAGAGAGACTAAAGAGAAGAACTGGAGTAAGAGTGTGCACCTGTCAGTGAGAGAGACTAAAGAGTATAACAGGATTAAGAGTGTACACCTGTCAGTGAGAGAGACTAAAGAGAAGAACAGGAGTAAGAGTGTACACCAGTCAGTGAGAGAGACTAAAGAGTATAACAGGAGTAAGAGTGTACACCTGTCTGTGAGAGAGACTAAAGAGTATAACAGGAGTAAGAGTGTACATCTGTCAGTGAGATAGACTAAAGAGAAGAACTGGAGTAATAGTGTACACCTGTCAGTGAGAGAGACTAAAGAGAATAACTGGAGTAAGAATGTACACCTGTCAGTGAGGGAGACTAAAGAGAAGAACTGGAGTAAGAGCGTGCACCTGTCAGTGAGAGAGACTAAAGTGTATAACAGGAGTAAGAGTGTGCACCTGTCAGTGAGAGAGACTAAAGAGAAGAACTGGAGTAAGAGTGTACTCCTGTCAGTGAGAGAGGCTAAAGAGAAGAAATGGAATAGTAGTGTACACCTGTCAGTGAGAGAGACTAAAGTGTATAACAGGCGTAAGAGTGTACACCTGTCAGTGAGAGAGACTAAAGAGTATAACAGGAGTAAGAGTGTACACCTGTCTGTGAGAGAGACTAAAGAGTATAACAGGAGTAAGAGTGTACACCTGTCAGTGAGAGAGACTAAAGAGAAAAACTGGAATAATAGTGTACACCTGTCAGTGAGGGAGACTAAAGAGAAGAACTGGAGTAAGAGTGTACACCTGTCAGTGAGAGAGACTAAAGAGCAAAATTGGAGTAATAGTGTACACCTGTCAGTGAGGGAGACTAAAGAGAAGAACTGGAGTAAGAGTGTGCACCTGTCAGTGAGAGAGACTAAAGAGAAGAACTGGAGTAAGAGTGTACACCTGTCAGTGAAAGAGACTAAAGTGAAGAACTGGAGTAAGAGTGTGCACCTGTCAGTGAGAGAGACTAAAGAGAAGAACTGGAGTAAGAGTGTGCACCTGTCAGTGAGAGAGACTAAAGAGAATAACAGGAGTAAGAGTGTGCACCTGTCAGTGAGAGAGACTAAAGAGAAGAACAGGAGTAAGAGTGTACACCTGTCAGTGAGGGAGACTAAAGAGAAGAAATGGAGTAATACTGTACACCTGTCAGTGAGAGAGACTAAAGTGTATAACAGGAGTAAGAGTGTACACCTGTCAGTGAGAGAAACTAAAGAGTATAACAGGAGTAAGAGTGTACACCAGTCAGTGAGAGAGACTAAAGAGAAGAACTGGAATAAGAGTGTACACCTGTCAGTGAGAGAGACTAAAGAGAAGAACAGGAGTAAGAGTGTACACCTGTCAGTCAGAGAGACTAAAGAGAAGAACTGGAGTAAGAGTGTGCACCTGTCAGTGAGAGAGACTAAAGAGTATAACAGGATTAAGAGTGTACACCTGTCAGTGTGAGAGACTAAAGAGAAGAACAGGAGTAAGAGTGTACACCTGTCAGTGAGAGAGACTAAAGACTATAACAGGAGTAAGAGTGTACCCCTGTCTGTGAGAGAGACTAAAGAGTATAACAGGAGTAAGAGTGTACATCTGTCAGTGAGATAGACTAAAGAGAAGAACTGGAGTAATAGTGTACACCTGTCAGTGAGAGAGACTAAAGAGAATAACTGGAGTAAGAATGTACACCTGTCAGTGAGGGAGACTAAAGAGAAGAACTGGAGTAAGAGCGTGCACCTGTCAGTGAGAGAGACTAAAGTGTATAACAGGAGTAAGAGTGTGCACCTGTCAGTGAGAGAGACTAAAGAGAAGAACTGGAGTAAGAGTGTACACCTGTCAGTGAGAGAGACTAAAGAGAAGAACTGGAGTAGTAGTGTACACCTGTCAGTGAGAGAGACTAAAGTGTATAACAGGCGTAAGAGTGTACACCTGTCAGTGAGAGAGACTAAAGAGTATAACAGGAGTAAGAGTGTACACCTGTCTGTGAGAGAGACTAAAGAGTATAACAGGAGTAAGAGTGTACAGCTGACAGTGAGAGAGACTAAAGAGAAGAACTGGAGTAATAGTGTACACCTGTCAGTGAGGGAGACTAAAGAGAAGAACTGGAGTAAGAATGTACACCTGTCAGTGAGAGAGACTAAAGAGAAGAACTGGAGTAAGAGTGTACACCTGTCAGTGAAAGAGACTAAAGTGTTGAACTGGAGTAAGAGTGTGCACCTGTCAGTGAGAGAGACTAAAGAGAAGAACTGGAGTAAGAGTGTACACCTGTCAGTGAGAGAGACTAAAGTGAAGAACTGGAGTAAGAGTGTACACCTGTCAGTGAGAGAGACTAAAGTGAAGAACTGGAGTAAGAGTGTACACCTGTCAGTGAGAGAGACTAAAGAGAAGAACTGGAGTAAGAGTGTACACCTGTCAGTGAGAGAGACTAAAGAGAAGAACTGGAGTAATAGTGTACACCTGTCAGTGAGAGAGACTAAAGTGTATAACAGGAGTAAGAGTGTACACCTGTCAGTGAGAGAGACTAAAGAGTATAACAGGAGTAAGAGTGTACACCTGTCTGTGAGAGAGACTAAAGAGTATAACAGGAGTAAGAGTGTACACCTGTCAGTGAGAGAGACTAAAGAGAAGAACTGGAGTAATAGTGTACACCTGTCAGTGAGGGAGACTAAAGAGAAGAACTGGAGTAAGAATGTACACCTGTCAGTGAGAGAGACTAAAGAGAATAACTGGAGTAAGAGTGTACACCTGTCAGTGAGAGAGACTAAAGTGAAGAACTGGAGTAAGAGTGTACACCTGTCAGTGAGAGAGACTAAAGAGAAGAACTGGAGTAAGAGTGTACACCTGTCAGTGAGAGAGACTAAAGAGAAGAACTGGAGTAATAGTGTACACCTGTCAGTGAGAGAGACTAAAGTGTATAACAGGAGTAAGAGTGTACACTTGTCAGTGAGAGAGACTAAAGAGTATAACAGGAGTAAGAGTGTACACCTGTCTGTGAGAGAGACTAAAGAGTATAACAGGAGTAAGAGTGTACACCTGTCAGTGAGAGAGACTAAAGAGAAGAACTGGAGTAATAGTGTACACCTGTCAGTGAGGGAGACTAAAGAGAAGAACTGGAGTAAGAATGTACACCTGTCAGTGAGAGAGACTAAAGAGAAGAACTGGAGTAAGAGTGTACACCTGTCAGTGAAAGAGACTAAAGTGAAGAACTGGAGTAAGAGTGTGCACCTGTCAGTGAGAGAGACTAAAGTGAAGAACTGGAGTAAGAGTGTACACCTCTCAGTGAGAGAGACTAAAGAGAAGAAATGGAGTAAGAGTGTACACCTGTCAGTGAGAGAGACTAAAGAGAAGAACTGGAGTAAGAGTGTACACCTGTCAGTGAGAGAGACTAAAGAGAATAACAGGAGTAAGAGTGTACACCTGTCAGTGAGAGAGACTAAAGTGAAGAACTGGAGTAAGAGTGTGCACCTGTCAGTGAGAGAGACTAAAGAGAATAACAGGAGTAAGAGTGTACACCTGTCAGTGAGAGAGACTAAAGAGAAGAACTGGAGTAATAGTGTACACCTGTCAGTGAGGGAGACTAAAGAGAAGAACTGGAGTAAGAGTGCACACCTGTCAGTGAGAGAGACTAAAGAGAAAAACTGGAGTAATAGTGTACACCTGTCAGTGAGGGAGACTAAAGAGAAGAACTGGAGTAAGAGTGTGCACCTGTCAGTGAGAGAGACTAAAGAGAAGAACTGGAGTAAGAGTGTACACCTGTCAGTGAAAGAGACTAAAGTGAAGAACTGGAGTAAGAGTGTGCACATGTCAGTGAGAGAGACTAAAGAGAAGAACTGGAGTAAGAGTGCGCACCTGTCAGTGAGAGAGACTAAAGAGAATAACAGGAGTAAGAGTGTGCACCTGTCAGTGAGAGAGACTAAAGAGAAGAACAGGAGTAAGAGTGTACACCTGTCAGTGAGGGAGACTAAAGAGAAGAAATGGAGTAATATTGTACACCTGTCAGTGAGAGAGACTAAAGTGTATAACAGGAGTAAGAGTGTACACCTGTCAGTGAGAGAAACTAAAGAGTATAACAGGAGTAAGAGTGTACACCTGTCAGTGAGAGAGACTAAAGAGAAGAACTGGAATAAGAGTGTACACCTGTCAGTGAGAGAGACTAAAGAGAAGAACAGGAGTAAGAGTGTACACCTGTCAGTCAGAGAGACTAAAGAGAAGAACTGGAGTAAGAGTATACACCTGTCAGTGAGAGAGACTAAAGAGTACAACAGGATTAAGAGTGTACACCTGTCAGTGAGAGAGACTAAAGAGAAGAACAGGAGTAAGAGTGTACACCTGTCAGTGAGAGAGACTAAAGAGTATAACAGGAGTAAGAGTGTACACCTGTCTGTGAGAGAGACTAAAGAGTATAACAGGAGTAAGAGTGTACACCTGTCAGTGAGAGAGACTAAAGAGAAGAACTTGGGTAAGAGTGTACACCTGTCAGTGAGAGAGACTAAAGAGAAGAACTGGAGTAAGAGTGTACACCTGTCTGTGAGAGAGACTAAAGAGTATAACAGGAGTAAGAGTGTACACCTGTCAGTGAGAGAGACTAAAGAGAAGAACTGGAGTAATAGTGTACACCTGTCAGTGAGAGAGACTAAAGAGAATAACTGGAGTAAGAATGTACACCTGTCAGTGAGAGAGACTAAAGAGAAGAACAGGAGTAAGAGTGTACACCTGTCAGTGAGAGAGACTAAAGAGAAGAACTGGAGTAATAGTGTACACCTGTCAGTGAGGGAGACTAAAGAGAAGAACTGGAGTAATAGTGTACACCTGTCAGTGAGAGAGACTAAAGAGAAGAACTTGGGTAAGAGTGTACACCTGTCAGTGAGAGAGTCTAAAGAGAAGAACTGGAGTAAGAGTGTACAGCTGTCAGTGAGAGAGACTAAAGAGTATAACAGGAGTAAGAGTGTACACCTGTCAGTGAGAGAGACTAAAGAGAAGAACTGGAGTAATAGTGTACACCTGTCAGTGAGAGAGACTAAAGAGAAGAACTGGAGTAATAGTGTACACCTGTCAGTGAGAGAGAGACTAAAGAGAAGAACTGGAGTAAGAGTGTACACCTGTCAGTGAGGTAGACTAAAGAGAAGAACTGGAGTAAGAGTGTACACCTGTCAGTGAGAGAGACTAAAGAGAAAAACTGGAGTAAGGGTGTACACCTGTCAGTGAGAGAGACTAAAGAGAAGAACTGGAGTAAGAGTGTACACCTGTCAGTGAGAGAGACTAAAGAGAAGAACTGGAGTAAGAGTGTACACCTGTCAGTGAGAGAGAGAGAGATACTAAGAGTCTAAAGAGGAGAACTAGTCTGAATATTTGAAAAGGTGGCAAAATTGCTGAAAAAGTGACCAGGGTAAATCATTTCAATAGGGAGTGAGTCAGAAGTAATCATACAGTTGCTGTTTTTCCCTCTGGTAGTTAATCAAGCGTCATGAGAATCAGCAAATTTGTGATAGATTTATGGAAGCAAGAGATGGGGGGGGCCCTAAAAAAAAAAAAAAAAAAAAGCAGAGTATGTAAGAGGCTGGGGGCCACCTAACTTCAGACTGCATTATATAGTCCAGAGACTCTGAAGCTTGAAAATGGGTAGCCTGAAATGGATAGAATTGAGAAGAAAGAAGATATAGAGGTAATCTGACATTAAGAACATGGAAAGGGATACAGACAGATAAGGTAGATGAATGGAGAGTAGGAGCAGTGACTTGTAGAAGGGTGAAAAGGTGTTGAATAAGAAGAATTATGGCAGGTCACACGAGGAATGCTTTTACAGACTAGGTAATGAACTGGAAGAGACAAGGACTGAAGCATATGCAGGGGTTTAACAGAATTAGAGGAAGAAAGCTTGTTGGATTAACAGACCAAGTAAGAAAGATTTAGGCTATGAGCAGGATATTAGATTATCGGGCAGTGGTGGCACAGTGATATAGCTTTTTAAAGGCTGGTGTATATTCTCCTTCCAAAGGATCTGATATGAGGCTGTGTGTAACAGTGATGCATGGATGAAATCTGTGAAAGGAAGGTTAGGGTCCTATAATTTGAACGAATGTGAAGCAGTAGAAAGTATGAAAATGTTAAGAGAGAAGAGGATTAAGTGAAGGATAGGTTAGTGCTGAGAGGAGTGGTGGGAAGAGACGTGGCAAGTGATTAGGATCTCAGAGAGGTGGGTGGAAGTTTTGATCTGTAGATGATGTTATTCCATAAGTGGCTTAGAAGACTAATTAATATTAGAGAAGAAAGATGGTGGGAGGAAGCACTTTGCTGGCTGTGTGCAAAAGCATTGATACATAATGTATATGTGTGGTGATGATGTCAGCATCTGCTTAAGTTGAAAATGATGCATTGGGAAGAATGAGCTTTGGTTTATGGAGGAGATGGAAAAACAGACAAATTAGAAAGTAAAACTCAAATCAAAAGCCGTAGATGGAATGAGTTTTTCTGAAGAAGTTCATGAAGAATAAATTTGAACTAAAGTACTAAAGAATAGTGTTCGCCCCTTCTTTCCATCTACAGCTTTTGGTTTGAGTTCTTCTTTCCAGTTTGTTGTGTGCTCATACGTTTTTGTGCAAAAGCAGCCAAATGTTTTGCATGTATGGTGTAGAGCAAGGAAAACAAAGTAGGACAGAGCTTCTGTGGTGGAAGTGCGTTTAACTTCTGATTTGGTCAAGAGAACTGCGTAAGGATGGAACAAAGGGGCTTTACCAGAGAAAGGCTACAGAGGTATTCATGGTGGCATAAGGAGGATAGTTACAAGCACAAAACTAGATATTTGTTTAGTTATTTATTTTATTTATCCTTTGCTGACCAGATTAGTCTCACTGTGCTAGTGGCATCTTTTCAAAAGAGACGCAAAGTGGTATTTCTACTATGGGAAATGTGAACAGGGCATTAGGGAACTTCCCTTATTCATGCCATTGGATATTTTATTCCATCTGATCTTCCACCAGTTCAGGCAGATGGGGCCCCAGTTTAACATCTTATATGAAAAACGTCACCCTCAGGAGTGCAGCACCCCCCCCCCCCCGACGCTGTACTGCTGTGTCAGCCTTCCAGTCACCTGAAGCGAAAACAGAACCTAAAGTTTTCTGGTCTTCCAGCACTAAAGGCAGTTGTGCTACCTGTTGCACCACTGGCACTACTAAGATGTGAGGAAAAGACTAAAGTGCCACAAGACGGGGGATTTACCTCACTATCTGGAATCAGGGGAGGGCATGAAGTGGTATATGTTTGTTTATCTTTTATTTTATTTTTTTGTTTGTTTGTTTTACTGAACCAAGAAAGATACCCTAAAAAACAAAATTAGAGTTACCTCCTTACTGGTAGCATTCCTGACTAGATTGAAGTCGAGGCCTAGCCTGGAGGTAATAATACAGTACATGTGAGTATGTTTTCAAGGAGCAAAATTTATTTAGAAGTTCAAGACAGGTACAGGGTTAAGATCTCGAATTTGGAAGCACATTCCCTTTTTTTGTATTTATTTTATTTATCTTTTTGTTGATGGGATTAGTCCCACTAGCCTAATAGCCTCTCTTTTGGGGAACCCCAGGTTCATAGGTATTTAAATTTGGCTAAAGCATTGAGGAACTTTCCTTACTCTTTTTGACAGGTACCATGGGATCTTTTACATCTGCCTGAGCTACCAACAACTCAAGCAGATGGGGCCTCTGTTTAATGTGTCATCCAAAGGACAACACATTCAGGAGTGCAGCACCGCCCCCATCCCACTCCATGCTACACTGCAACATCAGTAATCCCTCTCACTGGTATGGGACTAGAACCCACAGCCTTCTGCACTAAAGGTATATGTGCTGTTATTTCATGCTTATTGTTGTCTTTTTTATTTTAGGATGGAAGAGGGAGTTGGGAAGGGACAACAGGGAGATTTTAATGTTAGCGAAAGATGCTCTTATAGTTATTATAATCATAGATTCTTCCATTCCCTTGCACATCTCCGAATACAATTGTTTGTTGATTGCATACATAGCCACCAAGCAGTGTGAACATTAGCTTTATGTGATGGTCAGTGTTGATGTGATAACCCAACCCTATGTTCAAAGGGGTGGGCAAAAAGTGGGGTTGATGCCATATAAGGTTATTTTGTTTCTTGACTTCAAGCTTCCTGAGTAGTTCTTTGAAGGAATTTAATACACCATATTTTTTGAAATGGTTTGAGGCCTGCTAAAACTGTAGTAGAGCTTAGATCCATGAGCCTCTTCCATGTCATGTAGTCTGTTGCTTTATCTTCATTATCTTTATTTGTTCTTGCTCTTTGTTGATATACCTCTGATATATGTATGTGTGTGTGTGTGTGTGTATATATATATATATATATATATATATATATATATATATATATATATATATATACACACACACACACACACACACACACACACACGCATTTGTAAGTGTGTATGTGTGTACGCACACACACACACACACACACACACACCCTTATATCTATTTATATATAGTTAATGTAAGTTACTGGGTAAGCGTTTGAAGTTCTGAAACTAGTTACTGTAAATCCTAGAATAGTGAGACTGAATGACAGAAAATGCAGACTTGCATTCACCAAGTCTGAGCTTGGCTTTAACATCATCAGAGACTAAGCTGAAGACCTGGAAGATGATTGGGGGGAAAGTTCAAGAGTTCAAGGAATTAGTCAGGGCTCTATCACCTCAGGAAGAAGTAAAATTAGGTGGAGAAGAATGGCAGTGTCTCAAAACAATGTGTGGGGACTACAGAAAAGATATTTAGCTGAGCCAGGTATGGAAATAAAGTATATAAGATAGATATGGAAAACTTTTGATAGAATTTGGAAGTCTAGGAAGTTATCAAAAGAAAGGATTCCTGGAAGAAGTGAGAGAAAAACTAGACCAGGCTAATACTGGATGGCTACCAAAGAGACTAAGAATGAAGTCATACTAGCAAAGAACAAGGCATCTGAAGCCCTTTACCATTTTCTGGAACGTGGCTCAGCTGATGGCACAAAGAAACTCTTATTAGATTTCAAGGTAAAAGGAGAAAAATAGATAGTCATCAGGACCCTCTTCACAAGGGTTGACACCAACAAACTGCTCACCAGTTCACAGGACATGAAAGGCAGATGGATGTAGTACTTCCAGCTGCTTCTGACTGAGAAAAATCTAGCAGAAAGTGCACTGCCCCAGACACAGCCCGTGATAAAAGAAAACAACACTGAGGCAGCAGGGTCAGATGAGGTGACAGCAGATATTGATGAAGATGATGGATGAGCCAGGGCAGAACTGGCTCAAAACAGTACTTATAGCAGTATGGAGAGAAAGGTGTATCCCAGATAATTAGAAAATAAAGAATGAGGATATTTGCAACTTTAGTCAGTACAGAGATGTCAAACTCTTGTCACACTGCATGAAAGGTCTGGGCAAGGTGACAGACAAATGAGTATACAGAGTAATAGAAAGTATGATGGGAGGTGAGCAGTCTAGATTCAAATCAGGATGCAGGACAACTAACCAGGTGATTGCAGTGAGACAGGTAGTTGAGAAGAAGCCAGAGATAAGGAAAGAGTTCATCTGGGCAATCGCATTCCTTTTTTGTGGGCATACTTGGCCAATAAATGTGATTCTGATTCTGGTAAAAGCATATGACAATGTCCCAAGAAAGCTGTTCGCAGTCCTGCAGTGGTTCTAAGTCCAGAAAACATTAGTAGAATGTGTATAAAGACCCAATGACACAAGTACATACAGTGTTTAGACTCAGGGAGGGATTCTCATTTGAGTGGATGTGCATCAGGGCTCAGCTCTGAACCCATTGCTATTCATACTAGTAATTGACTACATTAGCAAACATGTCAGAGGGGACTGGTCAACAAAGCTTCTGTATGCAGGCAATCGGTCATTATAAGCAGAATCTGAACAAGTAATTCACCAAATGATAGGGGAATAAAATGCAACACTAAAGGCATGTAGAATGAAATTGAGGACAGAGAAGTTTGGGGGTGCAAAAAAAAAAAACAGAATAAAGAAGAACAAATATTTTAACATTTGCTTTTCTGTTGTATTTTCAGTCTATTCTTATTGTAATTCCAGGGTGCAGACATAATCTCAAAATTGCTACAGGGAGACAAGTCTCTGAGTTACTTAATGAGTTTAACTGTAGTTCTGTATATTATGTTAAATATAATACAATAAATTTAGTAAAAAAGTTATTTTCCCCATTACTTGCTGACCAGCAAGCTCTTCCCCATTAATTGGTCCTCCTTCATCCTTTTGGTGAGAGCCAATCAACGGGCCAACATGCATACAGTTATTGGAGTTCTCACTTTGCCCAGACTCTACCATTATGGCTGACATGAGTGCTCACATCACTGCAGGAGTTTCCTTTGCTCTCCCCACTAGCATATGAATGCCACCATGTAACACAATATCAAAGCTACCATCACCAGCTTGGGATCGACAAGCCCACTTTTCCCAGTCTTATAGCCAACATTACCTTTCCCCAAGGATGGGTGGGTCAGCATAAGCCAATCACTCCCGTCCTACCCTGCTGTTCTAGTGCCTGAGCTGCTAATTGATTTTTTTATTGTCTGTGTCATAGTCATGGCTTTATCTGGCTACACAGCAGACCTTGGATTCAGTCAAAAGTAATTTAGAAAAATGTTCCCTATTTATAACTTGGAAACTTGCAAGCATAATGTATTTTCTTTTTGAGCCTGCCTTAAAAAATATAATGTTTCATATGCAGTATATTCAGATGAATTTGATAATGCCATTTGATATATTTTATTAAGTCTTCCTAAGGTGCTTTGTAATCCAGTTTACCCTACTTTACTCTTTATGTTAAATGACCCCGAAGCCTCTGCAGTAGTACTATAGTTTGACATTAATATCATGTGCTTCCAGATTATCTTTTAAGGTATAATTGAGAAATTATTTAAATTGTACTGTTGTTGCTGGTTATACTCTTCTGGGGTTGATATCAGAAAATATTTTCTTCAGTTTCTGCTATTGCTTTTAACCTTGCAGAGGGTAATTTTTATCATGTGACTTGCAGCATGCTGTTAAATGGCTGGTACACTATTTTCAGGAAACTGATTCTCAGAAAACAGAAAGTGACTACATTCTGGAAGAAGTGAGGCCATATAGCGAAGCAGGGAGTCTTAGTGGTAGGAATTCAGAATTTCCAAATCATTTGCTTGGGAAATAAAAACTGCATCCTCGTGGCTTGACTATTACAGAAAATTTTGACTCAAGTCTGTTTTGTATACTTGTTAAGTCAGCCTTTTATCATCTTTGAAATATTGCTTGTCTTCGTGATCTGCATTTCTCATTGGATTTACTCACATTATTTTAAGCATATTTCCAGGGCTATTAAAGCATTGCAGCATTTCTGTGCAATGAGAGAGCAGTCAGGCTGTAATCTGTGAACACTGGCAACAATGTTTACGATAGGGTTAAGCAAATCTAAACATACCTCTCTAGCTCTGTATTGATCCCTGTTTACTACATCTTAGGGAGACTCAAGATGTTAAGGGGTTTAGCTGGCTAGGCTGTTGCCTTTGACATTTCCAGCAGTAATTTGATTATATTTAACTCTTGCCTCTCTCCATAAATCGCTAGCTTTCTGTGCACATTTGTTATTTTTGATTTATGCGGTCTGTGTTTGTTAAGTATGATTGTAAATAGTAGTATTTGCACATAAATCTTTGCCATCCTATTAAGTAGCATTTTCCTTGCACGTATTTCTTGCTCATTATCATACCGTTACAGAAATTTGGTCCTATGAGAAAAGTGTATTAATGTTGCACAGGTCTAGGTTACACGGTGCAGGAAAGGTGATACAGCTTTCACACTGTCTGTCATCATGTTTTAGAATCCTTACCTTGATCAGAAAAGCCCACGGAGCTATTTAAGGAAAGCTTATTATTACTGCAAAATAGCACCCTCAATCCTTGTCTGTATTCATTCTCAGTCCTTTTCTGCTTATTCTATCCTCCCTAAATGAACTTCACCCACTTTCTTTGTTTTCTCTACTTTTATGTTAATTATTGTTTGGATTATGGTGATTATGATTATCATTCCTCCTGTTTTGTTGATTTGCGGCTCCATTTGCTTAGGAGCCCCTTTCACTTGTACATTTTTGTAATTTAATTCCCTTATTTTGGTCACTGCCTTCAGTACTTTGATTCCTACTTCAGTTGCCCCTTGTGTCTCAGTATATATAGTTTGTTGTCACTTGTCAGTAACTGATTAGTCAGGAAATCAGGGTCTTTCAGGAAATCCAGTTTTGCTGCATGCTTTTCGGGTATTGTAAACAATTATGAAAGAGAAAACATCTGAAATAATTTTGCCCAAAATGTACAGTGTTTTCACTTGGACTTCCTAACTGCAGTTAAGTTATGTTGTTGGACCTGTCTTTAGTTGGTTTTAACTGGTAACCTGACTGGTGGTGTGTGAAGTGTGACCATTAGCAGGCAGTTGCTTAGACTATTCGAAAGAATCATATTCATGTTGTATCTCAGTAAAAGTACACATAGCCTGAAAAGTCTGAGCTTTCTTTTTATGGTAGTAAAATAATAGAGCGGCCATTCCTTTGCACTTACATTTCTATTTAGTAAAAATGCAGAGTTGTTTTGGTTTGTATGTAAAGTCTACGGTACACATTACAACAAACACTCCACAAGTAGAATTTGTTCTTGTGAAATAATTTCAGCAAATATACTGATTGTGAAGCATAAAAAAGTACATGATATATCATTTACCATAAGCAGACTATTGATATATTTGCTCATCTGCTTAATTAAGCACATTATTTATTTTTTTTTTCAGTACTGCTGCTAGCATGGTAGATAATTTTTAAAGATAAGCAGTGCACATTTCTGACACTTGGAGATTTAGATTCCAGGTTGTTTGTAAGGTTTTGATATATGTAGCAAATGTTGTCTTTATACTTAGGAAGCCTTAAGTTTGATGCATGTTAGTCCGTTTAGAGCTATATGTCCTCCTGAGATATTTAAGGAAGGTTTTTCTGCTCAAAGTTGCTTCATAACTAAGAGGTGGTTCTACATTCCTGGGCTGCAGATACATTTTCTCTCTCATTAGCCCAGGGTTAATTCTTACCTGAAGTTATCTTAAACAGTTCAGCTGCTGAAGATCTGTTTATTTTCTAGAATTTACTACGTAAGCTCAGGTTCTCTTTGCTAAAGTCTCCTGTGCTCACTGCCAACCAGTCATATAGGAATCAGCTATATGTGAAATCAGATCCTATAAAATACAGTTTTACAGTATTTTGCAGGAGACATGATAGCTCCCTGCAGCCTTCCAAAGTGGCGGAGTCTATCCTGATAGCTTTAATGTCTATATTTGTTTCCTTAAGTAAATACTTGGAAGTAATATGTTCAGAATTTGTTGTTGTAGATTACGGTGTAATGGAACTTGAGCAAACATGAGTAGTTGGCAATGTCTAAGTGGAACAATAAACATCCATTAACAGAGACATATAACTAGGATACACATCTGCCTGTGAACATGAAACTTGGGGATGACAGTATAATTTCAGAATGTCAGGCATTGTCAGATTTTTAAGATGGGCATGAAATGTTGGACTGCATGATTAAAACTCCACTCTGAGGACTATGAGACCACCAAAATATAAGCACAGAACAGTGAACACACAGAGCAGAGCTGAACTAAAGTGTGAAATCCCTCAGTGAAGCAGAAATAGGTATCACAGACAGTTATGCCAGACGTACAGTGCCACGATAACACCACAGGCACCAGAGTTAAATGAAAAACTGTAGAATTGCTGAACGTTTGCATAAACACTATCTGCATCTGCAAATAAAGCACATGCACTATTCATTACTCAGTACAAATATTTCCATAACTGAATAGCAAGAATCATCTGTTTTGCATGCAAAGAATGCATTTAAAATGTAGAGAATACAGTCTCTTGTGCATACCTAATAGTCATTATGGTGAAAGAGCAAGACCCAGCAGAACAGAAGACTATCACATCTGGAGGAATTGCCTACATATGCACCAACACCACGTCTCAGAAGGGAAAAACAAGGTGTAACACAGAAGGCTAGCCTTACTTACAGAGAAAAGGTAACCAAGGACGAAGAGTTATTGATGCTGTGTATGGAAACTCACTGAGAAGTGCATTGGCAAGGCTTCTGCTATGAACAACAGACGTAATTAGTAGAAAAATCTTTTCAATCACGATTGACAAAGAGAGCTAACATTAGTACTACCTGTGCACTTGTCTCACCCCCCCACACACACTCCCATGTGGAGAGAAATTCCACTGAACTCACATATTCCAACTTTATGGTTGCACAACAGTAGAAAAAGGAGAAACTTTCCAAAACAATAAACACTCGTCTTGCACAAATAATAAATTTATGCACTTGCAATCAAACAGTTAAAAATCCAATTATCTGATTGTTTTTATTTTTATTTTTGTTTTGTTTTTGGTTTCCTTTCTGCTTCATTCATTCCAGCTTACCCCAGTGCCCCCATTCATTGGCAGGTCTACCAGACTCTTCTAGCGCCCAAAAAACATTTCCATTCTAACTTTGGGGCTGATGCTGAACCTAAGAGCATCTTGAGGGCGCATGCTGTTGACTGCTTCCAACAAATTTTTTTTCATTTATGACCATCCCCATGGTTCTCTCCTTATCTCCCCTGTATTCACCTTATTGCATCCAAGGGCTGCTCCCCTCTGTGGACCATACCTCCCTGATAGAATCTCAGATGCATGAGCAACTAATCGAACCTGTGCCACCTGGGCCTTTGTTATGACTTTAACCCTCTGTGCCATGACATTGGCCGCAATTATCTGTTTTTTGAGCAAACGAAACAAATGCAGCTTTGCATATATAGACTGCTTGTAGTTGTGGTGGTGTGGTTCTTGCAGCCTGAGTTCCCTTGCAGTTGCTTCTTCCAGTTAGTAGCAGATCTTCTATTTTTCCTTCTAGTCTTGTACCTAATTTATACTCTGTCGCAGAAAAGGAGTCATAGCAATTTTTACAAACCCACTTGATGAAGCTGGGAATGTATGTGAACCAGCGATAAAGACCATCAGAGCCTGGTAGGCTGCCAATTTTTATTTGTTGCAGTAAAGGTTCTAAGTACTTTGTTTTGACTTGTTTAAAGTAAAATTGAGAAATGTAGAGAGAGACTTCTGGGGTTTACTCCTTTATCATTTGCAACTGACAGAAAATGTACAGCTCTTGCTGTATGTGTTTTGTATTCAGAGCCAGATCCAGCTCAAGCTGACCAAGGCAGCTGCCTAGGACCCACTGCTGACTGGGAGTCCTAGCCTGGCTTTAAAAAAATCTGCCTAGCTAAAGACTGCTAAGCCCCAGAAAGAAAGAATAAATAAAAATAAAATCCTAATAAACTGCTGTCTCAAACCTGAATATCAACTCTTTAAATACAAATGAAAAAAAAAAACTCTGTACTGAACATTAGCATGCACATGCAGGACATTAGAGCAGGGGAGATTTTAGTTTACAATCCCTCTTTTCGTGGCAGTAATTTAAAGAGTAGGCAGAGACTCTTGTCAGTATATTTGCAAGCAGCATACTCAGCAAATATGTACTGTAAATACTAGTGGTGAAAGTGCGCACAAGGTGTGTGTGTGTGTGTGTGTGTGTGTGTGTGTGTGTGTGTGTGTGTGTGTGTGTGTAAAATCACCCAGTTTAGAAGCACTGTCTAGTTAAGTGACTTTGCTTACTGTCAAACTCTGAACCTTAGCTATTAATAGGCAAGAGGCTTAATCTTCCACACCAACTGCCAGGTCCCCACCCAAACCCTGATATTGAAAGATTAATTAACAATACCCAAAGACAATTACATGAACTACACCAACATAATTACTCTGTGTATGAGCTAAGATGCATAGCTAAATATTCAGAGTGGACACAATTCCCGTCTAATGTTTTGGCTAGAATTATTGCAAACAAACAAGAAAAATCTAAGATATCACTAATTCAATACCAAGGCAAGCTTTATAAAACAGATACACAAATTTTAGATCGTTTTCATCAGATCTATTTAGAAATATATGGCCTGAATAACCAGCAACTTTCTTCTGACGAAATTATAAGCTTCCTTAATAATATTACATTCCCTAAACTACAAAAGAATTACACTGAACTCTTAAATGCTCCCCTGAATCAGCAAGCAATAATCGATGTTATAGGGAGATTAAAAAAGGTAAAGTACCAGGTTTGGATGGCTATACCACAGAATTTTCCAAAGTATTCAAGCAGACTGTGTCATCTATTCTTTTGAAAGTTTATAATTATATTAAGACACACAGTATATCTGATTGCCACCTAAACAATTCTAAAACATTTTTTATACCTAAAAACAGTTTGGACAGAGCTAACCCACACAGTTATAGGCCAATTTCCTTAATTAATGTAGACATTAATATATTGTCTTCAATCCTAGCTGAGAGACTGAAAAAAAGTTATGCCCTCTATGATTACCCCTGAACAAACCGATTTTATGTCAAACAGACAGACTTGGGACAACACTTTAACTTTAGATGCTTTATTACATCTCAATAAAAAGGTCAAGAATCCGAGCTATGCATTAGTAAGTGATGCATGTAACGCTTTTGACGCAATAAGCTGGAACTTCTTATTTACGACTATGGATCATTTCGACATCCTCAAGGGTTTCATAAATATTGAAACTTAATATAATAAAGCACATACTTACTTTTATATTAATAAGACCTTATATAAACCTATTAAAATTAGTAATGGTACTCTCCCCCCACCTCTTTAACTTGTACCTAGAACCTCTACTGCTTTATATTTCCCAAGCCACCTTTCACTCCATCCCAAGAACTATGAATGTTAAAATAAGTCTATTTGCCTATGCAGACGATCTGAATATATACTTTGAGCCATCCCATCTCTGATGTTAAGAAGCTAAGTAATAAAACTGATAGATTCTTGAGGGTCTCGAATTATAAAGTTAATCAAAAAAAGTCACTTATTTTTCCTATTAATCCCCTTTATCACAAAGAATACCTACTATCTGAAGCTCCTTTTAAAATAGAATACTCTTTTAGATACCTAGGGATACAATTTGAGCATACTGCTATAACCACATATCAAAACAACCTTACACAAACATGGACAGGCATTCTACATGACCTTCACAGTAGCAACAATTAAAGTTGTCCTTGTTATCTAAAGTTGCAATTGTCAGGATGGATGTCTTAGCTAAACTTTTGTATCAATTCAGTGCCGCAAACCTGGTTATCCCTAACAATTTTTTCCAAAAAATCAATAAAGAGCTGGCCAAATTTATTTGGTTTCCAAGAGCAGTTAGAATAAGCTGTTAAAAATTATACTATCCTAAAAGAAAAGGAGGCTTGGGCATGCCAGACATCCGTCTATATTACTGGATTATCTGTGCTAATAGGATTATCTTAATATCAAACTTTAACTTAAAGAAAGACACTTGGTGCCCTCTCTGGATGAGGATTTGGCACAAACATGTAAGCAGTGATAATTTTAATCCCAAAGCCCTCCCTTTCTTAATGAATGAAAGCTTAAACAACATTTCCTGTAAGTAGTATTCTAAAGCAAAGAGTTAAAACCTTTCAGTGTTTATTATAATATATGGAGTTAGATGAGACCCTTCCTTATATCCAACCAATTCATATGAACCCCAGTATCAGACTAAGCAACATAATGATTAATCTCTTGGACTATCCTCTAATCAGAGAATATATGGTATGGGATATACATAAATTTAAGGAGAAATCCCTACGAGAACTGAGATGTGAGTTGAAGTCAGAAATACACTATTATCTTATGTCAAATAAGAGAACTTATAACAACTATAGTTGCTGATCAATTGATTACTGAATCCTATGTAACTGGGGTAAGAGATTTCTGTAGTACCCTAACCAGGAAGAAAAATATGATATCAAATACATATAAGTTGGTGGTGGTGTCTAAATTTCACAATACAATTATTTTTTCTAATTACTGGAATCAACATAATGTCAACCTCAGGGAGGACCAAAAACTTGGAGCAATACAATCCACCATGAAATTTTCCCCTTTCAAAAAGCTCATCTGCACTCAGTTAATGATTAATAATAACTCTTATTTTACACCCTGCAGACTAAATAAATTTAATACAAATGTCCCCTCCTCATGGTCATGCTGCTCCTTTCCTCAAGCAGACCTCTTACACATCCTATAGTCATGTAGTCACACTTATAAACGTTGGTGCTCTCTCAAAGTTAGATTAGGAAAAATGGGTTATTAAAAGTCCACCCTATCTTGGGAACTAGCGATTTTACATATTACAGACATTAATTTATCTAATTTGAAACTACATGTACGTATTACCCTTTGTTCACTTATTAAATTCTACATTACTAAAAACTGGTTTGATCGCACCAAATTATCATGGAATGGTTTCAGGAATCTAGCAATAAAATACATATCCTCACAAAAAATATTTACTAATAGCCCTAACAAACAAGCGTACTATCAGAAATTTTGGAAACTTGTTTTTGACATTATCCAGGATGATTGAATAACTGTTTTAATTGTCTTAATTTAGGCTGATACAACTCACTGATTTGGTTTTGATGGGCACCCTCAAATTACTCCACAAATCAAGGCTTCATGCAGAATATCCTGGTTATTCTTGTTTATTGTTTGCAGTAGCATCCTTTGTATATTTTTGTATATATGTGTATATAGGTTTATAGTTTTATGCCTTTAGGAGGTATAGAATGTCAAAGGTTGACTCCCAAATCATATATATATATATATATATATATATATATATATATATATATATATATATATGTACCGCATTTGAACTTGACCCTAGGGCCTGTACAAGCCTAACCATAACAATTCCCTGGCTATTTCTTCCCTGGACCCCTGTCAAGCAGGGCAACTGACATGATCCCCAGGGTAAATTTCCGATCTCCCATCCAGTCATCAAGGTTCCTTTTGAAGAGTGCCAAGGAGGTGCTCTGCTTGACATGTATGGGAAGTCTATTCCAGAGAATGGGGAGTCTCTGCGTCAGGAACCTATCCCTCCAGAATGTTTTGTTCATTGTGATGACAACGTTTAGATCTCTGGAGTGTGTGGCTCTGATGGATTGGGATTTCTTTAAGTATAGCATGTCCAACAGCTCTGGGTTTGACATGGCCTTGTACGTTAAGCAGAGATTGCCTCTGAGTAGACGATATGTGACAGAGTATAGCTGGAATTTTTTTAGTCAGTCAGCACAGGGCATCTGCTTTAGGCCTGTGATTCTTTTAGTGAGGTGTTTCTGTGGCCTTTCCAGTTGTTGCAGATGTCTTGTGAGGTACATACCAAATGGGGCGTTGTACTCTATGATGGGTCTAATGAGGGATGAGTACAGTGGGACAATGACCTCCTTTTTTCTGGATGAAAAGCCCTTAGTGAAGATGTGTGCCACATAGAATAATTTCCTGACTGTTGTAGCAATGTGGTTATCGAAGTTGAGACCACTGTCCACCTGTGTTCCTAAGTCTCATCACACTTTCAGTGTTTAGTGTACTGCCACCTATGTGGTAATTCATGGGTACATGTTTTTTCCCAAAGGGGATAACTATACACTTCTTGGCACTGAGCTTGAGCCCATGGCTCTGGCACCAAGCATCTGTTTCCGTAAGGCCCTTTTGTAGAATATCCACATCATTTGGGGATTCATTGATGGCTCCCAGTTTGCAGTCATCTGCAAACTTTGTTAGCCAGAGTCCCTTAGTGTTGGCCTGTACCTCAGAGAAATAGATGCCAAACAAGAGCGGTCCCAAGACTGAACCCTGAGGTACTCCACTTGTCACTTGTCTGGAGCTGGATTTGGAGTTGGCTACTTTTACAGTGTGGGTTCTGTCAGTAAACCAGTTGGCAACCCATCGAGTGACATAGGGATCTATGCCCAGCTTAGTAAGTTTATCTATGATTCCAGAGTGGGGGGTGGTGTCGAAGGCCTTGGCGAGGTCCAGATAGGCTGTGTGGGGACCACCTTAGCCTCGTCCATGGCTTTGGAGACTGATTCGAAGAAGTCAATCAGGTTCAGAAGACATGATCGGCCCTTCACGAACCCAAGCTGGGTGGGGTCCATTGTTTGAAGGTTGCCAATGTCTTTGTTTATAAGTTCCATGGTAATACGTTTCATGGCCTTGCAGATCAGGCTCGTCAGACTGATGGGGCGGTAGTTCCCAGGATCCAAGGTGGAGCCCCCCTTGTGGAGTGGGTTAACTGTAGCTATGTGCCACTCAGTGGGCACAAAGCCTGAGGTGAGGCTATGATTAAACATGACACTTAGGTGATGTGCCAGTTCATGTTGTAGTTCATGTAGTTCACAGCCTGGGATGTCGTCTGGTCCCATGGATGCTGTATTCTTAGCTTTGGAGAGTGAGCTTTTTACCTGTGTGGCCATGATTACCGGAATTTGGCAATCTTTTTGGTATTGAGATGGGCCCTTTAGAGGGTGAGATGGGGTTGAAGATGGCACTAAATCGATCTGCCAGGATATTGGCAATGTCCTTGGGATCAGTATATTTAATGCCATTCTGTTGTAGCTCAGAGCAGATCTGAGCATTGTCATTTAGATTCTTGACATAGTTATAGAATGCTTTGTGGTTGTCTTTGGAATCTTTGGCAATTTTATTTTTGTAACTAGCTTTGGAGGATTTTATGAGGGATCTCAGCTTCTTACTGAGGCTGATAAGGGAGTTTTTTTTGCATCCTGGGATTTTCCTCTTTTCTGCAACAGTTTCTTCCATCTGTTGTATAGTTTGTGTATGACAGGGGACCACCAGATTGGCTTCCATTTTTTGGAGGAGAGCGTCTTGGTTCTATCTGGGATGGCACGATTCATGTAGTGGATGTGCTCGTACAGTGCTTTAGTGTAGGATTCGGCAGTCAAACCTTCAGTTCCCATCTGCATGGGTGTCATGAAGTTTGTCACTTCTGACTTGAGTAGCATGAAGTTGGCCTTTATGTCGTCATCATCATCTTCTTTCGGCTGTTCTTGTTAGGGGGTTGCCACAGCAGATCACCTGTTTCCATTTCTTCCTGTCCTCTGCATCCTGCTCTGTCACACCAACCACCTGCATGTCCTCTCTCACCACATCCATAAACCTTATCTTAGGCCTTTCTCTTTTCCTGTTACCTGGTAGCTTCATCCTTAGTATTTTTTCCCAATATACTCAACATCCCTCCTCAACACATGCCCAAACCAATGTAATCTTGCCTCTCTGGCTGTGCCTTCAAACCTACCAACCCGGGCTGACCCTCTAATATACTTATTCCTAATCCTGTCCACCCTTGTCACACCCAGTGCAAATCTTAACATCTTTAACTCTGTCACATCCAGCTCTAACTCCTGCCTTTTTGTCAATGCCACTGTCTCCAACCCATATAACATAGCTGGTCTCACTACCCTCTTGTAGACCTTCCCTTTCACAATTACAGGTACTTGTCTGTCACAAATCACTCCTGACACTCTTCTCTACCCACTCCATCCTGCCTGTACACTCTTCTTTACTTCTCTTTCACACTCACCATTACTCTGAACAATTAACCCCAAGTATTTAAACTCATCCACCTTCGCCACCTCTACTCCTTGCATCCTCGCCATTCTTCTATCCTCCCTCTCATTCACACACATATATTCTTAGTCCTGCTGACCTTCATTCCTCTTCTCTCTAGAGCATATCGCCATCTCTCCCAGGGTCTCCTCCACCTGTTCCCCACTCTCACTGCAGAACACAATGTCATCTGCAAACATTATAGTCCATGGGGACTCCTGTCTGATCTCATCTGTCAACCTGTCCATCACCATTGCAAATAAGAAAGGGCTCAGAGCTGATCCTTGATGTAACCCCACCTCCACCTTAAACGCATCACTCACTCCCACCGCAGACCTCACTGCTGTCACACTACCCTTGTACATATCCTGTACCACTCTTACATACTTCTCTGACATTCCTGACTTCCTCATACAATACCACAACTCCTGTCTAGGCACCCTCTCATATGCTTTCTCTAAGTCTACAAAAACACAATGCAACTCCTTCTGACATTCCCTGTACTTCATCAACACTCTCAGAGCAAACATTGCATCTGTAGTGCTCTTTCCTGGCATGAAACCATACTGCTGTTCACTAATCATCACGTCCCTTCTTAACCTAGCTTCCACTACTCTTTCCCATAACTTCATGCTGTGACTGATCAATTTAATCCCTCTGTAGTTACTACAGCTCTGCACATCACCCTTATTCTTAACAATCGCTACCAAAACACTTTTTCTCCATTCCTTAGTCATCCTCTCACTTTCTAAGATTTCATTAAACAATCTGGTTAAAAACTCCACTGCCATTTCACCTAAACACCTCCACGCTTCCACATGTATGTCATCTAGACCAACAGCCTTTCCATTCTTCATTCTCTTCATAGCTATCCTTACTTCCTCCTTGCTAATCCATTGTACTTCACGATTCACTATCCCTACATCATCCAACCTTCTCTCCATTGGCCTTTATGTAAATATTTAAATCTTTATAAAATAATAAAATGTTACTGGAGAAAAAAAACTGCCAGGTCCCCTTTGTTTATTTGTTCATTTTTTTCTTTTTTTTTAATTGCTAAGTATTGCAGTCTGTCAGTGTCAATCATAGAGTTTCATGCTTTGTGGTCAGTGGTGCAATGGGTAGCACACTTAGCTGACTGCAGGTTCTATTCCAACACCAAATAGATGGATTGCTTACACTAAAATGCAGCACAAGGTGTGTTGTCCATCAGATGAGACTTTAAATTAAGGTCCCATCTGCTTGGGTTGGTGATAACTCAAGTGAATGTAAAAGATCACAGAACATATTGAAAAGAGTAGAAGTTCTCTGATGCACTGGCCAAATTTTCCCCAGTACTATAAATATCACCTTGGGTAGTGAGACTAACCCAGTTAACACTGGATAAATAAATAAATAAACTGAATACATATTCATGCGAAACCTGTTACTCTTGTTAACTTTTAAAGTGATTTAGAGTAGCCTGCTCTTTTAGGGTGGCCACGGTGGTGCAGTGGTTAGCGTTGTCACCTTACAGCAAGAGGTTCTCCGGTTCAATCCTCGGCTGGGGTGCCTTCTGTGCGGAGTCTGCATGTCGTCCCTGTGGTCGCGTGGGTTTCCCACAGGTGCTCTGGTTTCCTCCCACATCCGAAAGACATGTTTGTAGGTGGATTAGACACTCTAAATTGGCCTTAGGCATGAGTGTGTGCCTTCTGTGGAAGGTTGCGTGCCGGGCTGGCAACTCGACACTGTAAAACTCCACTGCCAATCATGAGTGGACATGTGATCCGCTGTGGCAACCCCTAACCAGGAAAAGCCGAAAGAAGAAGAGTAGCCTGCTCTTTTCTGTATCCAGTTTAGCAGAACATCTTGCCTAATATTTATGCCCTGTTTTTGAACATGCCACTTATCCAGACATTGCACTGGGGCAACTGGAAATTTGGGCTAGGCTCCTCATTGTTCTGTTGGATTGCAAACCTAGTAAACACACATGAGCCAGAATACATATGGGGTTAAGGAAGCAAATTGATTGTAGTAAATATGAGCATCATAGTATGAGCCATATTCTTTGTTCCTTGTTCTGTTGAATGTTGACAGTGTGTTTATTATTAATCTGAGAATAAACTGGACATCACAAAGTCTGATTTTAATATTAATACTTTAACAATTAATACATTTTTAATTTAGTTTGTTTTTTTGAAGGCAGGCAAGTATGAAGTGCAGTGTTTGGGCTAAAACAGCTTGCCTAGCAGTTAATGCAGATGAGTAAGGTTATGATCTGTTAAACAACTGCTTCCTCTAGCACATGGTTTGATTCCCTCAGCCGCCATTTGTCTTCTTTGTGACTCTGCCAAGTTACTTCACCTGACCATATTATGTAGGCTAGTGGGGTTTCCCAAGGTGTTAGCAAATGCACTACACATTTGTTTTTTTTTAATTCATTCACCCTTTGCGTAGACGGTAATTAGTACTTTACTGTATGCTGTTTGAGTATGAATCCCAGTATGTCTCTTGTAGTTCAATGGATTTCCAGATGCATTTCACTAAATGTAAGTTTCATGGGAAAAGAAGTTTACTGTTTCTCATGCTAAATCTGTTTTAAATGTTTTCGTGTTTTGTTTAGAAAATAACTGTCAGTGTTTTTTTTCCGTAGAATTTGAAGTAAAAGTTTTAAATGAAACCCAAATCTTTGTGATAATTTTAAGAGTAAAGAAGAAAGTACTTTTTATACTGACAGGGTGAACAGTGTTTATGGTAACTAACTGGGGAAAGATAGCCAAGTTATGGGATATTGGTATGGCTTTTAGGGGCCTGATTCATTACCATGCATATGGCTCCATTTTCCACGATCTGGTTCTGCTTACTGTGGAGGTGTCTGTTGCAACAATACAGCATTATTAGTCATTTATGTAGGTCAGACCTGTACTGAGTTATGTCAGATAGGATGGCTATTCTTGATGAAGGGGATGTAAGGAGGTCAAAAATGAGATGTAGGTGTAATGCAAGCATGTAAGCCCCCCCCAAAAATAAAACAGTATGCAATATGCAGTAATATCTCTGATTTTTGTATGACTTGTGGGTTGTTGAACAAAAGTCTTTATATTCTCTTTGTTTCGCTTTATTCTTTGGACTAAAGAATGAATTAACAGAAATGTATAATAGTCTAAACATGTTACATTTTAGTAATATATTTTTGCAGTAACTTCTTTATAGCATCCAGCAACTGCAAAGGGGTTGACATTTGTCAAGTCATATAGCCTGCATTATTTGGAGTGTTGGTCATTACAGCAAGATCTTCAGCATTTCTTGTGTGGTCATTGTTGCAAATTACTGTCATACAGTCTTCTCTACAGGACCGGGTTGGAAAGGATTTAAAAATTTAGTTAAAACTATTACTCTGGTACTTATCGCAGAGGACTAAATGTCTGACTTGAGAATGAACTGCTTCTTATGACAAAGGTCAAAAAGGGTTAGTAAGCAGGAACAAAACCAAATGATGAATACCAAAACATTGTCCAACAGAGAGTGACCGGGTCACTCTCTGTTGGACACGTTTTTTTTTATAAAGGTGCAGGGTTTGTAAGTTTCCACCTTCGTTTACCTACTGTGTGATCTTGAGCAAGTCATTTAAGCAGCCAGTGCTGTGAAGAAATGAAGAAATTGGGAATTTGGGCTAGGCTCCAAGACTGCATGCGTAATAACTATAAACCTGTTGTCTTTGCTTGCCAGCCATTCACTACTGCATAGCTGATCTAGTACAGGAACTGTCATGGCTATGTCACCAGCACACTATTTTTTTAATGTAACTTATGTAATTTATTCTTCAAGGGCAGCAGGCACAGAATTTTTAAGATGAAGCACCGAAATGCAAAGTTATTTGTCCGCAGCAACTACTGCATTAGTCATTTTTATTTAGTTTATTTGACATTTGGTAACCAGGAAAGTCCGA
Organism: Protopterus annectens; assembly: GCF_019279795.1. Taxonomy (NCBI): domain Eukaryota; kingdom Metazoa; phylum Chordata; order Ceratodontiformes; family Protopteridae; genus Protopterus; species Protopterus annectens. The sequence continues at coordinate 136,699,640 of NC_056744.1, forward strand.
CTGGGTACAAAATACCCCTTTTCAGTGGAAATCTGGGGAGAAAAGCTCCACACAAAGAATGACAAAGAAAAATGTAAAATCCAATACATTAACAGTGAGAAGGAAGAGAAAAAAGTAGCTATAGATTATGCAAAAAAAATACAAAGTTGGATACAGGAATTGCACAGTAAAAAGGCAATAGTTCTCTTCATTGTGGAATTATTCAGATGATTTACTTCTGCAGAGATTGTGCACATTGACTGATATTGGTGGATTATACTGACAACAGTTTGAGTGGCTTTTTATGGTTAAAATGTTCTGAAAAGGGCAATTTTGTCATTATTGGGTTATACGTTTTGTTTCACTGCTCACTGGAAAAATGTTCAAAACCACAAATTTAAAACACACTCTAACAAATGTTGCTGTATTAAACAAGGAATATAATACAGTCAGGGTGGTGAGTCAGAACGCATGCATTTATACATGGTCCTAAAATGTTTGCAAGGGGCCTATAGTTTGAAAACAGCTTGGGGTTCAAGGTACACTTAATCTGACACTGGCCAGATGCATTTTCAATTAATGTGATTTTCAGTGCATTTTCAGTGAATGTGAGTTTCAAGGGCAGAGAAGTTCACTGCTGTTTCTGCTAAGTCTATTTTCAGTGAGGGATTGTTTTGTTTTTCTATGAGATACTGTTTTGTTTAGTAAGTAGTCATTAGTGTTTGTGCTTTGAAATTTGAAATAAAAGCTCTGAATTAAATCCAAATATCTGCAATCATTGTAAACGGTCGAGTGGCCTACGAAAGACATGCGTGAATGAGCGTGCCTTTGCTGAAGGTTGGGCATCGGGCTGGCAACTCGGCACCATAAAAATCTACTGCCAGTCATTAGCGGACTGGAGTTCCACTGTGGCGACCCCTAACCGGTAAAAGCCAAAAAGACAAACATTGTAAAAGTAAAGAAAATAGTATGTGCACTGACATGTTTCAACAGTGTTTATGGAAACTGGGTGGAGACTGCCAAGTAATGGGACTCTGGAATGGCTGCTGGGGCGGGGGGGGTGTTGGGGCTGTGTCCATTACCCCGTCTAGCACTTCATTTGACTGTGATCCATCTCTGGCTGTATTCCCCACTCGCTGTACATTAGCAGCTGTTCTGATTGTCCATGGCTTTATTGGCCTGATATTGTCCATTAAAACGACTTAAAATGTAAAAGTCATGGGCAATCAGAATCGCCATATAGCTGAAACACCTGATGTTCAAAGGGGTCATTTGCATATATCCCATGTGTCTCTGTTACAGGAGGTTTGGGAGGTCACTCATTGGAAGTTCTAGCTTGGTTGGTGTTTTCATTTAGTTTTTTCTGATTGTTTTTTCAGTGTGACCTTCTAACTCTTTGTTTTAATTTGTTATTTGGGATATTTTGTAGTTACCCTAATGATAATGGACATCAGCTGGGTATAACAACCCTGTGATTCTTATGCGTAGTCAAACACTCTGCATATGCTATGCTGATGAGGTCATAACAAGGCTGAAATATGCTTATCCATGGCTAGTGGGGTTTGGCTTTATTTGCCTGATATTGTCCATTAAAATGACTTCAAATGTAAATGTCATGCTCAATCAGAATCACCATATAGCTGAAACACCTCATGTTCATAGGAGTCATTTGCATATATCCCATGTGCCTCTGTTACAGGAGGTTTGGGAGGTCACTCATTGGAAGTTCTAACTTGGCTGGAGTTTTCATTTAGTTTTTTTCTGATTGTTTTTTCAGTGTGACCTTCTAACTCTTTCTCCAATGTTGGGTGACCTTGGAATACAGTGGATATAAAAAGTGTACACACACCTGTTAAAATGCCAGTTTTTGTGATACAAAAAATGAGACCACAATAAATCATTTCAAAACTTTTCCCACCTTTAATGTAACCTATAACCTGTACAATTCAATTGGAAAATAAATTTGTTAGGGGAAAAATATAACAAATAAAAAAATATACAATAAGCTGGTTGCATAAGTGTGCACAAACTTAAATTAATACTTTGTTGAAGCACCTTTTGATTTAATTACAACATTCGGTCTTCTTAGGTAGGAGTCTATCAGCATGGCATATCTTGACTTGGCAATATTTGCCCACTCTTTCCTGCAAAAGCACTCCAAATCTGTCAGATTGTGAGGGCATCTCTTGTGCACAGCCCTCTTTAGGTCACCCCACAGATTTTCTATTGGATTTAGGTCTTGGCTCTGGCTGGGCCATTCCAAAACTTTAATTTTCATTTGGTGAAGCCATTCTTTTGTTAATCTAGATGCATGCTTGAGGTCATTGTCATGTTGAAAGGTGAAATGTCTCTTCATCTTCAGCTTTCTAGCAGATGCTTAAACATGACTGGTATTTGAAACTGTTCATAATTACCTCCACCTTGACTAAAGCCCCAGTTGCAGCTGAAGAAAAGCAACACCAAAGTATGATACTGCCACCACCACGCTTCACCATGGAGATAGTATTCTTTTGGTGATGCAAAGTATTTTTGCGCTAAAAGTACCTTTTGGAATTGTGGCCAAAAAGTTCAACCTTGGTCTCATCAGACCAAAACACATTTGCCCACATGCTTTTGGGAGACTTAATGTATTGTTTTGCAAATTTTAACTAGGCCTGGATGTTTTTCTGTGTAAGAAAAGGCTTCCGTATTGCAACCCTACTCCATAACCCAGACATACGGAGAATACAGGAGATTGTTGTCACATGCAGTACACAGCCAGTACTTGCCAGAAATTCCTACAGCTCCTTCAGTATTGCTGTAGGTCTCTTGGCAACCTCCCTGACCAGTTTTCGTCTTGTCTTTTCATCAATTTTGGAGGGACATCCAGTTCTTTGCATTGTCACTGTTGTCCCATATTTTCTCCACTTTTTCATGACTGTCGTCACTGTGTTCCATGGTATATCCAATGCTGTGGAAATGTTTTTGTACCCTTCTCCTGACTGATACCTTTTAACAATGAGATCCCTTTGATGCTTTCTAAGCTGTCTGCAAACCATTGCTTTTGCTGTAGAAGGCAACTGTGTAAAATCTTATAAGGACAGCTGAACTTTATTTGGGGTTAATCAGAGTCTCTTTAATTGATGGCAGGTGTGCACCCAAGAAGACTGAATGCTGTAATTAAATCAAAAGGTGCTTTAACAAAGTATTACTTTAAGGGTGTGTACACGTATGCAACCAGCTTATTGCACGTTTTTTTTATATTTTCCCCTAACAGATTGATTGTTTTTCAATTGAACTGTACAGATTATAGGTCTCATTAAAGATGAGAAAAGTTTTGAAGTGATTTATTGTGGTCTCATTTTGTTATATCACAAAGGGTATGTACACTTTTTATATCCACTGTATATAAAAGTCCGAGCATGTCCACCCACATGGGTGCAGGGGTCTTACTCCCTGCAAAAAAAAAATGTTGAATTGTTCATCAAAGTTGGTTTTGATAGTTTTCATTTTTTTCCTTCATCGAAATTACTTTGAGTCTGAACGAATCCACTCAGTAATACCTTAGCTAGAATTAGGTCATCATATTGAGTACTCAGATTGTTAAATGTAGTCAAACTGTACTTATATTTAGTCTATGGCTATGGTAATAATGATAATTAATAATTTCACATTTATGTTTATAACTGATTTAACTGGTCATATTTAGCTGTTCTGTAGTTAGATTCATAATAACCCTGTGCCTGAAAAGGATTTATTTTTTGATAGGTTAGTCTTGCCAGCCTTTCATCATATCTTTTATTGTTATAAAATTCTGAGTATCCCTTGGAGGCACAGGATATTTGTGTTCCTGTAATAGTGGTCTCCAGAAAAGGGGATCTTTTTCTTATTATATTTTATTGTTGCTACTCTGGAGAAAAACTGCTTGATGACAAGGGCCCCCTCTAGCTCTGTTCAGTGCCTAGATTGCCTGTTATCCATCACAGGCTGAAAGAAGGGATATTTGTTCCACTGGCTTCATACAGGGTAGTGTATAACAACATGCCTAATATCATTTACATCTTGTTGCATGGCATCAATTTTATGTTTGCAGTGGTGGCCTATTGGATATGAACATTGGCTATTGGGCTAAATGTACCCCAGCAGATATAGGCTCATAGGTAAGTACTAGTCTAACTGTCCTTGTGGGCCATTTTAACCCTAGCAAGTTTCCCTTTTTGTATTTGAATTACTCTATCCCATTTGGTTAGAAAATGGCCTTACCCATACCATGGTCGGTAATTAAAAATTACCCTAATGAGAATAACTAGGATCGTACCATAGATAATTTGAGGGGGCCATTGCATGGGGTAAAGCATTTAGAAACTGCCAATGTCCATTAGTAATACAGGGGCCATTCCTAGGGCACATTTTGTGTTTTCCATCCATAGATTCAAATTGCACTTGAATATGGACTGGGATGAATTTTGTTTTATGTGGATGGGGAAATTCTTCCAGAGTATTGATATCCTCTGCAAAATATACCTGTCCCTTCAAACCATTCTTTTGACATTGGAAAAGTTTATATCTCCAGACTGAGTATTTCTGATGCCATTTGACTTGCTGATGTGCTGTAAATCCATTATAAATGGGTCCAAAGATGCCTTGTATGCCAGACACACGTCACATATTAGCAGTCTGTAAGAGACCGAGTATAGTGACAGGGCTTTGAGTTGGTCCATATAGGATATGTTATTTAGGCCTTGTACCCTTTTACTAAGGTATCTCTGTGGGTGGTCTAGTTGTTGTATGTGTTTGAACAGATGCATGCCAAGGAGGGCATTATATTCAGTAATTGGCCTAATGAGTATAGGTGGACAATGACATCTCTACCTCTAGACACAATCCCTTTGTTTATAAGCTGTGCAATATAGAATGACTTTCTTACAACACTGGACATGTTTGTTAAAAGTGCATTGTACTAGATATTTTTGAGATCAGTTTGTGGTAGCTGTTAATGTTAATTTTTTGCTGGAAGTAGCTCACATTCCTTGTTGGCCTGCCATCTCCTTTGAGTATGTTTTGCGAGAAAGAAGAGAGCTGTAATTTAATTCTCTTTTAATGGCCAGCTGTAATATTAAAGTTTTATTTTTTTCCTGATATAGATTACCCATTTCATTTTTGACTCGCTATGTCAAGTCATTTAAATTTATTAATTCTAGGTGAGTTTGACATCTAGGTTGGTAATTAATCCTTTTGTATTTCCATTAAATCTGCTACCCTTAAAAAAGGTATCTCACTTGACTTGATATTCCTGCTGAGTGTTGTTGCCTTGAGCTTGGCGTTAGAACCAAGGTCTTTGCAACAAAATGGAGCTCCTTCAAGTAAGTCACCCAGTTTTAAGCTGGCTTGTTGCAGGAAGTTAAATACAGTTACTGATGGTTGTGTTAGACCAGTTCAGTCTGGACTACAGTACACTTAATCCTGAGTCAGTGGTGGTGCGTAATACTGCTATCACTGATGCTTTGAAATGTATCTCTTTCATATACATTCTCTTTTGAATGGTCTGTTTGAGCCTTTGTGCGAACATAAGAGCTGCATTCTAAGGAACGTAGGATGCAGGTTGCAGCACCACTGCAAATGAACTGCCCTTCTCACAATGAACTTAGACTGGATGAACACTGTGTTGTTTAGCAGACTGAAACTTTCTAAAAGAGAATGTTTTCATCCATTTTTTTCATTCAGTGTTGTCATCCAGAGAGATTCATTCCACCTCCAACCTACCAACAGTATTCTTCCAGGTAGTGCAAAGGTTGTGCTGGCCACACCTTCTTGCTAGCCTGAATACTGTACCTGCATCTGAGTCTTCAGCTGCTGCTCACTTTTAATGGTTAAGGTTGATCAAGCTAGGTTATAGACAGTCTGAATATGCATTATCAGTGAATATATATTGTCTTTGCTTAGACTGAGTTTTAGAATATCACTCTGAGGTTGTTAGTTTGATCTCAGTTTTTCACCCAATTAATTTTGACCTGGACTCTGGATCAACCATAGTTTTTCAATACTACCTGAATTTCTTCAGTCTAGCAATTTTTTTGACAGTGAGGTCTTTGGCAAGGGCAATGATGTGTTCTTTTGTTATTTAGAAGAAGCATTAATAACTCTTATACTTAAGAAACCACAATCAGAACTTCATATTCTATGGCACGTGCCAGGATGCTGACAGGCTAACAGCTTAGTTTCTCAGTTGTGCTGTTTGAGTTATATTTCTGACAGGAATTATGAAGTTTTTGATAATGTGGACTCTTTCTTTTCAAGATTTTGGAGGACTATATTCGAAATATATAGTCTCAATTTTCTTAATTCCTGTCAAAATTCACATGGAAAGGGTGTTGCCTATTCTTCAAAATGAGTTACTTCAAAACTACCTCGCAGGACTTGTCATTAAAGAAAAGACCATTCAATTACACTAGATAAAGTGGACAATAAACTGGATAATTTCAAAGAAAAATGTACAAAATAAATAAGCTACATGAGATAATAATGCAACAGAAGACTCAGTGCTCCAGTATGGAAGAGGCACTAAATGATATAGAAAGAAGAGTTTCTGAAGAAGAACATAATATTGAATTTTTATTAAAGCAAAATACTTCTTTACTTAATAAAATAGGTGATCTTGAAAATAGATCTAGGAGGAACAATATGTGCATAGGTTCATAGATGTACTAAGCTAACTGCTCTTGCGAGCCATTTTAAGCCTAGCCAATTATCCCTTGTGAGATACAAACCCTGCACCTTGTGTTTGTAAGGCAAACACCTTAACCATTTAGGCCACCCTCCCAACCCCTCAATTTGTTAAGCTTTTGCCAGTGGGGAGAATCAAACCCTGTACCTCACACTTGAAAGGCATACACCTTAACCACTGTACCATTGGCCTTTCAGGTATGGATTACCTGAAAAAATAGAAGGGGATAATATGGTTAATTTTTATCATATGGTATTGAAACAGCTCACAGGTCTCTTGTAGTCTCTTTGCCATCAGAGAAAGTAAATACAAGTTTGAGATCCATAATTGCGAGATTTTTTTCCTGCCAAAAAAAGGAACTGGTTTTAAAAAAACGCTTGGTCAAATTCACAGATTAAATTAAATGAGAGTACAGTACAGTAAGGTTTGATAATGACTACTCTTCATCAGTGTTTACGAAAAGAAAAGAGTTCCTTCCTCTGATAAATGAACTGAAGAAGAGACAGATTAAAGTGCACTTATTATTTCCAGCTAGACTTAAAGTTTTTCATATAGAAGGTATTAAAACCATTGAAACACTGGAATCAGCTCTATCCTTCTTGAAATCAAGCACCATTTTGGAATAAACAGAAGAAATGGAATGGAGCAACAGATTGTTGAAAAAACAAGCAGAAAAGAATGGGTGGAAAACTACTGACAAGAAGAAAAAAATTAAATGACATATAAATATTTATCACTTTTGGTTTTCTCTTTGGCCTTATTGGTTTATATTTGTATATTATTCTTGGTACCATTTTCTATTTTACAACAAAAAGCTGTAATTGATGCAGGCAAGAAAATATATACATGCATATACACAAAAATAAGGTAAACTGACTTATTTTTTCTGTATCATTTTTTATAACAGTATAAGCAGTAATTACTATTCACTTAGATATTATTTTTTACGTTAATATTGAGGTCTGCCTTTTACTTTCTTCAGTGGTTTATCATTTTAATTTGAAATAATTATTTATGTGTTTCTCTGCGTTTCTGAATGGGTTTTATGGCTGTGCATCTCATCACTATGAAAGTTATGAAGTGTTTGTGGAGCTGATGGCTTGAATGGTGCTTTTTGTGTGTGGACTTGCACTTTGGAAGCCGCTTTGTGTGGTTTGGCTTTCTTTGCTTAGTTTCTGCAAATGAATTCATTTTCTCTTCAAAAACGTAAGTTATGATCGAGCTATATCTGGAGTTGTTTTGGATTGTGTTCTTACCTAGATTGTCTCTGGGTTTTCCACAAAGGTTGTGAGCTGGAAAGTGTTTTTTTTTTTCTTTCCTCTGGCTTATAGACCCTCTTCTGATTGTGCAAACTGTCAAGAAGGAACAGGATGGCAGAGCAATGATCTCAAGTACAGGGTCACAAGTTATGTAAGAGCTGATCCTGTTATAACACTATTTAAGCTGATATTTACTGCATTTTTTTAATAATATATAAAATTTAAAAAAAAAAGAGAAAATAAGTTTTTTGATGAAGCTGTGAATGGTTGAGCAGTACAGTGCTTTAGTAAGATGAAGTGTGCACGTACGTCTGCATATAAGTGTGTGCCTACATACATGTGTGTGTTTGCATGTGTGTATGTTTGTACCAAAACAGTTTAATTTTCAAGTCTGTTGAAAAACAATTACATGTTCTATGGAGTTTTTCACATTGCTGCTCTTGCAAAATAATCACAGTTGCATACGTCTAGTAAAGTTTTCTTTCTATGTTTCTCATTTTTGCAATATCTTTGCTAAAAAAAGCACTATAGGTTTTATACAGCCTCCCATATTAAATACAAATGTTTGCTGAGTTTTGGAACTAGGCAATTGTTTGACATTGTTACTTTCAATTATTTTTTCCTATGTCTCTTCTCTCCATAACGGTTTTGCAACTTAGCAGCTGTGTATGTATGTGTGAGTGCATGTGTGCATGCGTTCGTGTGTGTACATATCTTGCAGCCAAACTCTATGAAATTAAATAAAATCAGTGTAGCTAAGTTGTTATCATTAAAGCAATGCACTCATAAATGTTATACCCCCTTTTGAAACACAGAAGGTTATAAATAACTGTGTGTGTGTGTGTGTGTGTGTGTGTGTGTGTGTGTGTGTGTGTGTGTGTGTGTGTGTGTGTATGTGTATGTGTGTGTGTATGTGTGTGTGTGTATGTGTGTGTGTGTATGTATATATACATGTATATATATATATATATATATATATGTATATATATATATATATATATATACACACTCACACACACACACACACACACACACACACACACACACTTGGAGAGAGACATATACAGATATATACTCATTCACATATACATAAGGGTGGGTTCATAACAGCATAAGTATACTGAAAGTCATAATACTTAAAGTGCGATGCTGAAAGGTTAAAATGCTTAAATCAAAATATCTTCTCTACTTGTATAGAGAGCTGGATTTATTCCCCTGCAGGACTCATGTTAATGTTCATTTTCAAATTTCACTAAAAAGGAAATTATATTGTTTTCTGATGGGCTTTTAAGAAAGAACAGACCTGTCCTTATCAAACTAATGGCTGTTGGTGAAATATTGATAACCACTTTAGGTCACTACTTAATAAAGAAATATATATTTTGCTATTTCAGTTGAAAGAACTACTTAATCAGTTAATCTGCATTCTGTTTCATAATATATGTTCAAGTAATATTTTCAGACTGAAAGATGTCACTGGAAGTTATACTATTTGGTTTTAGGCATAAGATATCCTTTTACTTTACTGGTTCTTTTACCGTATATTGTAGTGATGTTTTTGAATTTATATTATTTTATTCACACATACACATATGCACATGCAAACCACATCATTTTAATATGTAAGATTATAAGCACATATTTTAATATATCTTTATAGTTGTGTTATATAGGATTTGAAAATGGTTTAAGAAGTATTGATTAAGTGCTAAAAGTAATTAGAGTAAATAGATCAATATATTCTACAATTATTTTCAATTACAAATTCTTGGGACATGAATATGAACTAATAAGAAGCATATATAACTCAATAATTAATATTTATTTAATAAGTGACTTTCTGTATAATGCTAATTCTCAAATAGCTAGATGAGAGGTTTATCTTGCGAAGAGGCTTTAGAGGGAATGCTTGAATGGAGATGCTATTCAAACGTGAGGTCTTAAACCTCAGAGATTGTATGGTTTACTTTTTATTTAAATGTTTAATATTTCACTGTTTAACTACTTAATATGGTGTCTACAAATATTAACTTCAGCTTGATTGATAAATATGTACAATCATTTTCAGTCATATTTTCTCTATACTGTTAAGCATGTATAGCTAACTAGACTTCAACTGATGCATTATATATGAAATATGATGTTATGTTGTCCATATCTCACCTTCGTTCTTGCTGTTTGGGTTCGGAGCCAACCCTCGGCACTTACTCGGCCGTATACTATAGCTTGAGAGGTTTTACTGGCTCAAGGCTAGCCTCTGTCCCAGCATGCCTAGCGGTAACTACCCAGATCTCATTTGTCACTTGCAGTGTCAACATTGTGGATACTGGCTCAGTATCCCTATCCCGTCCGAGTGACTTGCTTTTGTGTGGACTAACCATTATTTCTCACTGGCCCTTTCCCCTCTTCTAAACCCATTTAACTTAGAGGGTTCTTCTTCCTTTTTCTTGCCTTTCCTTTAAGTTTTAAGGAGTTGCAGTTTAAGTTAAATGCTCTCCTTAGGTGGGGAGTTCTTCATTTAACTTAGAGGCTCTCCCTCCTTCTCTTCTTTCTGTATAAAAAAAAGGATTTTTTTTGTCTGTATTGGCATAGTTATTTTGTTAGTAGTGTGCTTTTTTCCGTTGTTGTTCGACATTATGTCGAAAGATACTGGCAAGGAATCGAAACCTTCGAGTTTCAAAAAGTGTGATTTGTGCTGTCAAAAGATGTCCTTTATGGATGGGCACACAAGTTGCATGTATTGTTTAGGGCCTGTTCACCTGCAGGATTTGTGTTTTATTTGCCATGCATTTAGCTCATGAGTCCTGCAGGAAAGAAAGAAAAAATTGATCTTATGAGGGCTACTGAAGGGCCCTTTTGATACTGCTATTGAGGGGACTCAGCCAGCAAAAAAAATGGAAAAATCCAAGCCTTCATCCTCTTCAGCTTTGATTTCGGATACATCTAAAGAGAAGGACAAGTTACAATGTAGGTCAGACCTGACTGTTGGGTCCAACAAGACACTCTCACCTACGGCTACTTCTGTGGTTTCAGAGCCAGTAAGGTCTCATAAGCGATTAAGGTCTCCTGCCTTGGAACTGGTGCGGTCTACTCCACAGTCTCCCTTATTACAATCTGTGGCAGGCAGTCACTGGTCTTCAACCCATTCCTCTCAGTCATCCAGGAGCCTTTCGGATGATGATGTGGAGAGGGTGGTGAAGAGGCTTCTTAGGACACCAGCATTAGCTAAAATACTTTTGGGCCCATCCCAGATGGAAATGGTGTCAACAGCCCAACCAACACCTGTCTCGATTCCTTCTCCAATTCCTTTGAGCCCGGAGCTGAAGTGTATGGAAGTCGTAGTAGTGGAACTGTCAGTTCTGGTAACCTCATCTGATCTTTTGGTTTTTGACTACTGTTCTGATCTCCTCGATACCTCCTTCTGTCGAGGGATCTGGGGGCCAATGCTCCCTCATCAACTCCGAGGGGGGGAGCTGCAACAGACCTTTGTCTGACCCTACTCTCCCTCTCGGAGCATTGGCACAGGTCTGCTCGGCTCCTACATTGGCCTCGGAGCCATTGCCTTCAGTTCGGAGGAAGTCTCCAGCTTCTTTGGAACTGGAGACTCTTTTGGTTCAGGACCGCGTTGCCTTCGAGGTCATGAGGAGCATGCTGTTTGCTGAGGCAACTCCACCATCGGCTCCATTGGCTCCTTTGCCTTTGGTGCTGGTGTCCGCCTCCAAACCTCCCCTCTGCCCCAAGCATAGGGAACCCATGTGCCAGGATGCCCCATTGGGCGATCCCACCCCTTCTGAAACCTCCCCTGAGCATCTCACTGAAGAGGTCCCTCAGAAGAGGACTTGGAAGAGGAAGCATGTGGACTACCCTGAGTCCTTGACATCAGACACAGACTTGGATGACTCAGAAGGGTCCCCTTTTTCAGACATCTTAGAAATCCTTAGACAGAGGGGTGATTGGAAGTCCCTTTCCCCTTCTGAAGATGAGTCAGTGTACCTGGATGCATTTGGTTTCCAACCCTCCACCTCTTGGGTATCTCCTCCTTTCGACCCATTATTGGACATAGTGAGTTGAAAGGGGTGGAGCTCTCCAGACATGATGGAACCAGTTACGCGGAGGCCCAATAAATTCATTACAGCCCCTGAAGACAGAGCCTTCTTATCCAAAGGTGTCCCCATTGATGCTATGGTGGTGGCAGCAGCCACCAAGAAAGAATTACTAGAAACTTCATCTGTCCATCCGCTGAATAAAGAGTATTGTACGATGGACCGATACTGGAAGCATATGTTTTCTTCAGCGACCTTTACACTCCGGTCGCTGAACTATTTGTCCCACTTTACAAGGCTTCAAAGGGATCTCCTCAAAGAGTTAGGAGATACCTTACAGGATCCTACAGCTGCAGGAGCCTCGGACAAGGCGGCTTCTCAGCTTGCGATCTTGTCTTTGGTGGTTAACTCCTCCATGCGGATAATTTCTTATGGAGCCGATGGGGCAAGCAGGGCAGCAAGAACAGGGGTGGCCTTACACAGACACTCCCGGATGTGCCTTTGTCAATTTGCAGCGCCCTTCAAGTCTTCCTTTACCAATGCCCCTTTTGACGGCTCGTCCTTATTTAGGCCGCAGGTAAAACAGACTTTTACCAGGTGTGAACAGGATTGCAAAACTCTCTTTGCTGTGGGAGTACATTTCTCTGCTCCATCTAGGCCTTATCCTAAGGGCCAGAAGAGCAGAAAGATGTGGTTTCAGAAATCCCAGTGAGCTTCGCCTGATACACGGGGAGATTTATCCCCCAGGGGCAGAGGGGGAAATAATGAGGTGCCAGTCTTGTGTCAAGGTGGGGTCTGCAGAATCAGGGTGACAGAGATAGCCCTTCCAGAGGTCCTGAAGAGAGGCATGACTGTCCAACTCCAGAGACAGTTGGGGGGAGATTATCCTTCTACCCAAAAGCTTGGCAGACACTCACAGAAGATACATGGGTACTATTGATAATATCCGGAGGTTACAGTATCCCCTTCTCCCAGCTTCCCCTGTCAAAAAGACAGCACTCTATCCCAGATGTTCCACCCAATCTTTGGGATCAAGCAAACCTAGAGGTTCAAAGGTTGCTAAGAAAAAGAGTCATCCAGGAAGTCCCTGCAAACCAAATCGGATCCGAAACTTACTTAAAGTTCTTTTTGGTTCCAAAGAAAACAGGGGACTGGAAACCCATATTGGATCTCAGCAGGCTGAACAAATCAGTCAAGAGAACAAAGTTCTGGATGGTAACACTGCAGTACATTCTTCCCTTTCTGGGAGAGGACAATTGGATGTGTTTTGTCGATCTCCAGGATGCATACTACCACATAAAAACGGACAGACAGACAAGGAAATATCTATGCTTCTGGCTGGGAGCCAGTCACTATCAGCTCAGAGTGCTGCCCTTTGGTCTCACCACAGCCCCCAGGGTGTTCACCAAACGCATGGTAATAGTTATGGCTTACCTGAGGCATCTAGGATTCTGGTTGTTTCCATATCTAGATGACTGGCTCCTTACTGCCACCACCGAGCATCAGCTAATCAAGGCAAATGGAATCCACAATTCTCTCTTGTTCTCAAATAAGGATCACCATAAACTATGAAAAGTCTGCCTTGTTGCCTTATCAATATATTACCTTTATAGGGGCAGATTTACACTCAAGGGCCATGATAGTAAAGCTGCCTCAAGAAAGAGTATTAAAGATTCATTGCCAAGTTGCAATGCTGTTGACAAAAAAGAGAATTCAGGCAAGATTTGTCCTCAAGGTTCTGGGTTCTATGGCAGCAGAAGTCACTCTGGTCTGTATGGCTCACTTCCACATGAGAATTTTGCAGTGGCTCCTCTTTGCACAATGGTCATTCCAGGATTTACCCATGTCACATCAGATTCTGATAACGGAATCCTGCAAAAAGGATCTGGAGTGGTGGCTTCACTCCCCTATGGTAACAATAGGAAGGCCATTTCTAACCCCCCCTACCTGTAGCCACAGTGACCATGGACACTTCCCAGATAGGGTTGGGGGGCATTATCTGGGACAGACTGTTCAAGGGACTTGGCAGGAATACGAGTACCACTTGCACATCATTGTCCAGGAGATGAGAGTGGTGCTTCTGGAGTTGCAAGCACTTCAGAACTCTCTACCTACAGGGACTATAGCAATTCAGATGGACAATATGTCGATAGTATGGTACATCAACAAACAGGGTGGAACCGGGTCTTATCCCTTGTGTCAAGAGGCAATGGGTGATGTCTTCCCAATGCTTCCTGGTTGCAATGCACATCCTGGGGAAATCCAATGTGATAGCGGACAAGCTCAGCCGGGCTATCCTGATGCCCCATGAGTGGTCCCTGAAGCAGGAAGTTGCAGACTTGATTTTTTGCAAATGGGGCGAGCCATGCTGTGATCACTTTGCTACCCCTCTCAACAACAAATTCAGCAGCTACTTTGTCCTAGTTCCACCACAGGGAAAGTCACCCAGGGACACACTTGTTCACAGTTGGCTCCCGGGACTGCTTTATGCCTTTCCACCTTTTCCTCTGATCCCCAAGGTTTTTCAGAAAGCACAGTCATTGGGTTGCAAGTTAATCCTCATTGCCCCTTACTGGCCTCGTCATATATGGTTCCCATTCCTTTGCCCTCACTTGCAGTGGAAGTCTTGGATCCTGTTCCCAGTGCCAGATCTTTTCATGCATCAGTTGGGGGCTCTCCATCCTTCCATTCAGGCTCTCAAGCTCACAGCTTGGTGTCACCACTTCCGATCTTAGCCAGGCTTCCCAATGTTTCTCCAGCAGGTCAACACATTTTTATTTCCTCCCATAAGCCCACTATTAGGAAACTTTATGCAAGTAAATGGAAGAGGTTCTCTTGTTGGGCAGGAAAAAATCAGGTAAATCCCTTTACTGCACCCATTTCAACGATTCTTGAATTTCTTGCTGAAACTTTTGAGTGAGGAGTAGCTGCAGTTACTATCCAGGTTCAGTTAGCTGCCATTTCTAATTTCCATATGGGTCCAATATCATGTTCCATATGCTAAATAAAGCATTCCTAAGTGGTACTACCCTCTTAAGACCTCCAATTAGTGGCTGTCTCCCCACCGGGATCTAAATTTAGTGTTAGATGCTCTGATTCTTCCTCCCTTTGAACCATCTGCTTCTTGTCTGCTCAAATTTTTGACTTGGAAGACCCTTTTCTTGGTTGCAATTACCTCAGCTAGAAGGGTTTCAGAATTACAGGCCTTATCTATTTGACCCCCGTACTTGATTTTCCATAAAGATTGGATTTATCTCAGAACCAGCCCTTCTTTCTTACCCAAGGTATGTTCTGAATCAATTTGAATCAATCCATAGAACTTCCTGCTTTTTCCCCAGTCATGGCAGCAAGGCGGAGTATAAGATTCACCAATTGGACATTCATAGTTAGTTATGTTTTTATTTATACAGGACCAAGGACTTGAAAAAAAAATCTGACCAACTGTTCATATCCTTTGCACACAACAGAAAAGGTTGTGCAGTCTTAAAGGTCACTTTATCTAAGTTGCTTTCAGACACTATAAAACATGTCTGTGATTTGCATAAAGAAGAACTTCCAGGAAAAATTAAAGGACACCCAGCAAGGGGCTTGGCTACCTCTATTGCCTTTTAAGTCAGACTGCCTTTGGATTCCATCTATGTGGCAGCTACATGGGCTACTCCCCATACCTTTATCACTTATTACAAAGTAGATGTGGCCTCCCGGAACCAGGCATCCTTTGGTTCCATGGTCCTGAAGAGTTTTTTCCAGTAAGCCACCCAAGAATCAGGTGCTGGGGACACTTGTCACAAACAGCAAGAATGAAGGCGAGATATGGACAACATAACATAAAGAAGTTATGTAGTCACCATAATGTTCCATGTTTGTTGCCGTTGATCTTGCCTTCCTTCTTGCGTCTCACCCTCCTTCCCCATTCCTGGATGATCAAGAAGAATCCATTGTTTTTATTGGTTATACTGGCTGGGTTTCCTTTTTACCATACCTTTTGGTTAGTCCTAGTCTCCCCTTCTTACTCTTACGGATGTGTTACACCTTTATATGTAGGTGTCCTCTGATATATAAAATAGAGTACACCTCTTTTGTAATTGTATGGTCTAGTACTGGGTTATCACAAACGAGATCTGGGTAACTACTACTAGGCATTCTGGGATAGGGGCTAGCCTCGAACCAGTAAAAGCTCTTGAGCTATAGTATACAGTCGAGTTTGAGCTGAGGGTTGGCTCTGAACCCAAACAGCAAGAAGGAAGGTGAGATCAAGGACAACAAACATGGAACATTATGGTGAGTACATAACTTCTTTTTTCTATCAATGTTAATGGTTTGAATAACAGTTGTAAAATGGGAAGTTTAAGCAAATATCTAAAAATGTTAATCCTCAAGTTGTATTTTTACAAGACACATTTATTACAAGAAGTCATTAATAGACTTAATGCTAATAACTATTCAGTACCTGTCAGCTCACATTATAAGCAAAAAAGAGGTGTTACATTTTTATGGAAAAACTCTGTATTAATGCCTATGATCATAAATGTATACAATGATAGAGCTGGGATGTTTTGTCTAGTATCTTTGAAATAAATGGGAGAGTATATACCTTGGTTAATGTTTATTGAATTCCTGAGTAGGAGTTAGTGTTCAAGTAACAGTTTTATGAGATTATACAACATTCTAAAGGGAGTATAATTTTAGCTGGTGACTCTAATTGGGTATTGAATGATTGTGATGCTAATACAATAAATAAATGTAGGAAACCAGCATAATCCAAGGTATTAATAGACTTCATAGATATATTTAATATTAAGGCCTCTGCAAATTCATTATTTTTTACACATTATTCACATTGACATGGTACCCAGTCTAGAATAGGTAGTGTATATTTCAAGTGATATAACTGGAAAAGTAGATAAAGTTAAAGTTGCCACATGTCCTCTGTCTGATTATAATACAACTCATTTGAATTGAAAATTAATAGAAAACAAAGTACTTCTATTAGTAGAATTCCATCATATGCTACTAACCTGAAAGATTTTAAGGAATTTTATAAAAAGGAAATTCAATCCTTTATAAATGTAAATTTAACTGAGGATATATTTGAGGTATATGTATGAGATTTTTTTTAAATCATATCTGTATGATAAAATTCTATTATTGTATAATAATAAGAGAAAACAGTGGAATAAACAATTATTAGATTTGCAAACAAAAGTTTATAAACTAAAAATAAATATCCAAAAAGGTAATAAAAATTTAGCAAAAGATTTTGATGAGATGAATAAAAAAAATTTAGAGACATTACATCAACTAAAACTATGATTAAGTTTGAGAATATTAAAATGAGTTCTTACTCTGTGAATCCTAAAAAAATGTAGATTAGCAAATAGAATGAAGAAGATGTTTAAATCTAGTCAGATCAAAAAAGTTTATATTCCTAGAATTAGGAAAAAGGTTTCAGATTTAGAAGGTATTTTACAGGCCTTTAAAATACACTTTAATTCACTTAATTCACATGATCCAGTAATAGTACCACAAAGTATAATAAAATCCTTTTGTGTGAAACATATCCAAGATAAGTTAATAGAATATCAGCTGAAACTATTAGATAAACCACTTTTAATATCAGAACTGAAATCTCAAATTAAAATTAAACAAACCACTTGAGATTGACAGTATTATACCCGAGGTGTATAAACTATCTAAGGAAGCTTTATCAATATTGTTAAGAGTCTTTACATTAGCTAAAGAACCAAAAAAAGTATTCCTCCATCATGGAAATATACATTAATTTCTCCAATTCTAAAGTCTGGCAAAGATGCTAAAGAATTCTTATCTTATAGACTAATATCCTTATTAAATGTTGATTATAAAATGTTTATGGCAATAATGTAACAAAATTAAACAGTTTCTACCTTTGCTGATTGATGATCAAACTGACTTTATACTGAATAGGAACACATATGGTAATATTAAAAGTACTTACAATAATTGACTATGTTAATATTACAAAAGGAAGTTTGACCTTAGTAAGTCTAGACATAAATAGTGTTTTTTGATTCAGTTCACTGGGATTATTTGATGTTGGCCTCAGAAGTATATGTTTTTTCACAAGATTGTATGAAGTTAATTAGATTGCTATATGAAAATTCTTTAGCTTACATAAAGATTGGATTGTATACATCTAGGTCAATTTCAGTTACTGAAGTTACTAAGCAAGGATGTGCATTGTCTCCACTATTATTTACTCTGGTCATAGAACTGTTTGTGAATTGTATCAGATCAGATGGTGAACATCAAAGGTATGCTGTTTATTAATCATTTAAATTCTAAAATTCAGTTGTTTGTAGATGGTATTCTATTAACTTTGAATGATTGTGACAGCTTGCTACAGGCCTTATTTGAGACAATGGAACTCTTCCAAAACATTTCTGGCCTTAAAGTTAATGATAATAAAACTAAGATATGAAATTGTGATAAGAAAAACACGGATAAGAAGTTCTCTAAATATATAGTTATAGGTAATAAAATTAAACATCTAGGGATTACATTATCAAATGATATTAATGAAATATTAATAATTAATTATACCAATATTTTAAATAAAATAAAACATATTATGGATAGATGGAATATTTTTTTTAGAATGGAAGATAGTTTTTTTCTTAATTAAAATGATTATCTTTCCAGAAATAATAAACACGCTATTTTTCCTCTTTCTAAAGAATGTATACATTAATTCAATAAACCATTGTTAATCTGTTTATGGTATCTCAATAAACCTTGAATAGTATTAAATCATCTTCTAAAAGATTGGACAATACGTGGAATTGGTCTTCCAGATCTAGAAATGTACATTTTTCAGTAATGGTTTAATAAAGATGTTTCTTGTTTAAAAAGGGGGGGGGGCAGCAGGAATCGAATAATTTATGTAATGTTGCTTAGGTTACATGATGTATAGCAATATATGTGAAGTATAATGTTTATAAATACAAACTTGTTAGTGGAGTTTGATTAATTTTATATAAATGTAAATATGCCTATGTTACAAGTGATAAAGCATACATTTTTGAACATCTTTACTGAATTATCATCCATTATTAAGACAATAACATTATGGTTAAATTCTTATTATTCTGCTAGGTGGAAACAAATACCAGAAATGATTTGGTTAAAGTCAAATCACTTATTGCCAGTTCAGTTTAGTAAAATATTATCCAATAACTTTCATTGGTTGGTAAGAGAATATATTTTGGAGAATAAAAATAAATGCGTGTTCTAAATATATAACTACTACATTAAATATACTTAAAAGTTATCTGAATAAAATCCCAGAATTTAGAGTGTGGCCATTTCTATTCTACACTATAGATTTTACTCAGAGTAACATTAACACCTTTGATGTCTCTAAAACAACTATACGTAGGGGAAAAAATAATATTTTGGCATCAGCTAATGGATTCTAGAAAAGTTCTGTCTGTTGACTACATTATGAGCAAATATGATATAAGTAGTGGTACGTGGCTAGTAGTACAAACTTTAAGACAATATATTATTTGTAATTTAGAATCAGTGCATATAGCTATCAAGGATACTGTCTCCAAATGTATTGAATTTATGATTATTATAGGAAATCAAGAGGTAATAGGAAGAGGGTACCTATTTAAAACATATAAAGTAACCAGAAATGCAAAATTGTTTTATAAAGATAATTTTTGGGATTATGACAGGCCAATAAATAATCAGACTCCTAGTAAAAATGATGAAAAGTTAAAAAGTTATGCCTAATTTTTTCAAAGCAAATATCTCTTTCATGCAATGGAAGATGTTTTCTTGGAAATTTATACATAGAACCTTTATTACTCATAAAATGGAATAAATGTTTAAGCAAAATATTGGGTATTGGAGACAAATTAAAATTGAAAGCAGCATGTGTTTTACGATTGTAAATTGTTTAAAACAGTTTGGGAAAAAATATATTTTTTTCTGCAAACTGCTTTTAATGAGAAATTGTAGTTAACTAAATATTTGATTTGTTTAATATTCCATTACCTAAATGTGTCCCCAGATCAAAATATTCACTTTTTTGGAGTTTTTTAGCTGTAGCATGTAAAGTAATTACTATAAACTGTAAGAGTGTTACTCCTCAGAATTCAAGGGTATTGTACTTGATGTTTCTCAACTGGAACTATCTGCAATCAAGATGAGAAGTGATAGAATCATTTTGTACCACAACTCCTGGTTAAAGATTACCGGAACATGATTTAAAATTGAATTATATTTTGAATGATTAATTGTTTTTAAGTTGACACCTTTGTAAATAGTTTTATTTTATTTTCATTTATTGTTATTAGGTTTATTTCTCTGTGGTGAATCTGTTCAAAATGTGTCTTTTTTTCCTGTGATGAATTGTTATACTTTGTAAATAAAAATATTTGAGAAAAAAAAGAACTTCATATTCTGAAAAATTCCTGCCCAGTCTATAGTCTTTCATTTATTGGTAAGGTTGTAGAGCAGGATGTCTAAATTTATCTTTTCAAATAACTTGTATCCTCAATTTGAGTACATTGTGATTGTGAAAAAAGCAGGAAAATAATAAAGTACATGAATGTGGTGATAGTGACATATGCATTCTGCATCAGTCATTGAAAAGAAGTAAAATAATTAAGTACAAAACAGTTTGTTTAGAGAAAATGTTTAGAATAACATGTAGATTCAAATAGATACATAGATCTTTGAGATAAGGAAGACATTTCCAGAGAGGATTAAGAAAAATGTAAGCATAAGCCTGCTAGTAGAAACTGAGGTGTGATTATGAAGAAAGACAAAAGAGATAGAAATATATCTTAATTTCTCAATTCAGAAATGAAAGGAAGGTGCTGATGTTAGAAGATAATTAAAAGATAACTATTGTTGTGATGACAGATGTTAAGTGTGCAGTACTTTTTATATGCTAGAGCAAGGTCAATTTAGGATTAGAATGGGTTGTGGTATTATGAGTCCAAAATATATAATATAGATTTAGATTATGCAACAAGGACAGCTGTCAAGAATGCAAAGTGGTTGTAAAGAGTTTTAGATGTGGTGATATAGCCCTTTCTAGGTTTAATTAATATGAACTCTTTAAGCATTATCCCCATAGTGACTTTTTGATTTTATAACCGAAAGAGGCAGATAGGTTAAGGACTGGGATGTCTGCTGTGAGTAATTGGTAACTGTAAAGTGGGAAGAGGAATGTTGTAAATCAGTATGTGTGCAAGACAATGATTGGATAGCAGAATTTTAGTAGTGAGCTAGTTTGGTATATTGAGGATGAAACAACGGTAGGTAAGTAGGTTATGAGCCAGAAGTGAACTTGCTAATTGTATGAGTAGTAGATGAAGCATAGTCAAAAACATTGTATTCATCATCATCAACATCGCCATCATATTTTCTTCGATTATTAGTAGACATGGCTATTAAGAAGTATTGTTGATAACAGTTTTAGGGCAAAGGATTGCCTTGCTTCTTGTTTTAAGAAGAGTAACTTCTGTATAATAGAAAGGTTTATTAAATTTATTGATACTTTTTTAAGATGCAGATGCAGTTTTACATATTGATCTAGAGTTACGCCAATGTACGTGAGGTCTGGTATGACATCCCTGGTGGCTCCTGTAAGGGATGGTATTTATGAAAGTTTTGACCTGGTGTTTGTTGTAAATAGCATATGTTAAGAACTACTTGTATTTTAATAGTAGTCCAGAGTTTTTAGGCCAGTATTGAATCGAAATAAAGGTAGACTGGAAGCCAGAGCTGAGGGGTGATAATAAGTTTGTTTAACATAGTATCACAGATTTGCCGTCATATTGTATAAGCAGTGATGCATGGTAGGTAGCTTGACTTCATTCATCTATCCATCCATCCATCACCACTTAAATGTTATTTACAAAAACACAGAAAAGTAAAGAGCATACTGTAGGATCTTTTGGGTCAATTGGAAGTAGTTTTTGAGGCATAGATGAAGAATTTACCCTTTTCACATACTGCTGTATGCTTGTGGTTGTAGATTGTAAAGCTTGTAGAAGTAGGTGGTAAAATGTCGCTGGAATAAATACAATTACCTGTAATGTAAGAAATAAAAACAGAATGACCACTGGAGTTGCGAACCTTTGAGAGGTCAATAATCAGGGCAGTAACTAAAACTTTGTTAGATTAGAGTGTATGGTATCTGTGGTTGCCAGATGAGTGATATCAACTTGTAATTAGGGCAGAAGCCTTGTTGTGTAATGGTAATGGTCTAATTTTGTTGGAGGAATAATATTTAACTACTTTTTATAAGAGTTTGGCAAACAGGGACAAAGCTGAAGTGTGTCTGTAGATTGCGACGCAATTAAAGGTCCCTTTTGTGAGAAGTAGGAGGATGTATTTATTTCCAAAAAACAGATGTGTAACCCTGTAAAGTACTGTGACTGAAGAGAACAGAAGCTGAATTAACTAAAGCTGAGTGAGCTATATGGAAATATCTGTGTGTTTGACATCATTAGACAGCACACTGTACGGTTTACGTTTGATTGGGTGATTCCAAACATAAGAAAAGGAGAGTGATTAAAGGAAAAAGGCACATCAGTATCACATTTGTAGGTTGATTTACCAACTTTTATTAGTCAGATTTGATATGATGTCATTGAAGAAATTTTAGAATTGCCATGCTACATTGGATGGTGAAGAGTTATTGGAACTGGAGGAAAGAGTTTGCTTGGAAAGAAGAGTGATTTTCTTTTTTTCCTGTATATAAACTTTTAGTGTTGACAAACATTAACTCTATACTATGAAAGTATTTCTTCTTGCATTGTTACAAGGAGTTTACAGATAGCTGGATTGATATTGGAGTTGGTTGAACCTATAAGCCTTCTGCCTGTTCTCAGTATCATACAAGCTTCTGAGAGCAGCCTCTGCCTCACGTATAGAGCCTCAACAGATCCTGACTTGTCAGACCTGTTACACGCTCACCAGTCCAGTGGTGGCATAAACACCTACTCAAGGGATCTAAGTCTCTACTGCAACATAAATAGAACAGGTTGCAGAGACAGGCATGTATCACTGAGACTATCATGTCAATGTCGCTGTCTTCCAAATTACATAAAGCAACAAGTTCTCTTTCTCTATTCAAGCATAATTCGGATGAAAAGATGTAAAACTGCAAATTCACCCCCAGTTTAGCATCCTTGCCCTTCATGGATATGGATATCATGTAAATGTCCTAGCATATCCTTGTTCTGCATGTCTCTGGGTTATTTGTACTCAAAATGTAAGTGCTAAAAGTTACCATGGATGTATAAATGTAGGTTTCTTAAGATCCATTTAGACCAATAGCCTGAAGGGTTTTAGAACATTTTTTGAAGATTACACTTTTTGTATAGCTTATCATGTTCTTTCATGTTTTTTCTACTACCTCTGGTTAGCCAAAAGAAGGAGTGTGACCAGATGCTAAGGTTTCTGGTATGGGCCAGGGGGTTGATTATTATAACTTTTGTATTATTAAAGAAGTTTTCAGTTTCGATTGCTGTTGCTCTGTAAATATAATTGATTAATAACATTTTAATAATAATTCTTGATTGTGCCAAAGTAGTACTTTTTCCCTGTGCTGAGCACAGCACTTTTCACGTTAAGCCTTGCACCCAAGTATTACAGCCATCTGTGAATTGATGGTATGTATCCTCACTTTAAGGTGTGAACTTGTGTTATGTGCATATCCTTTACTCATTTCAGTTTGCAATTGGAAGATGTACTTTTATGTTTTCAAACCATCACCAAATAACTGCATCCATTCAGTATAGTAAAATCCCATACACTGCCTTCCCCACTCACTTGCAGAGTATGAGTTAGCTTTGTTCTTTCATGACTGACTGAAATGTGTCATTTCAAACAGCTACTAAGGGCAAACAAGCTACTTCTAAGTCTGTTATTTAATTACAAAATTAAGCATAGTAAGTAAAGCATTTCATTGGCCAAAATTAGTCTGTTGACAAGTTTGTTTATGTAGCATTCCAGTGTAACTCACTCCTGCCCTTCATATAAACATTTAACCAACAATTACCTGTAAACATAGCTAGACTTTATCTGTTTATTTGATCTCAGCAAATAGTGCCATAATGTAAAACTGTGGAGAGTAGTTACGCCAAAAAAAAAAAATCTCTACTTTGTTTGTTTGTGTCTTTCGGCTTTTCCCCCTGGTTAGGGGTCGCCACAGCGGAACTCCGGTCCGCTAATGATTGGCAGTAGATTTTTACATACTGGCTTGCCAGGCCTAACACACAACCTTCAACGAAGGAACGCCCATTCACGCATGTCGCCACACAGAAGACGCTCTAACTAAAATCAGGTCAAACATATGGTGAGACAAATGCCATTCTGAAACTGTGTGAGATCTGAAAAGGGAAGAAATTCTTGGACGTTAATGATCTGTAACAGGGAAACAGGTGGAAATATACAAACTGTAAGGTGCTTAAGCCTTTGTAAGCATTAAACAACATCTAATAGTATTATAGGGAAAAATCAACTCTTGGATAAGGTTAATAACATCGGAGGATGGACTTATCCTTTAATTCACCTGTCTCTTTTACCTGAATGCATTTATATTATTATTATATTAGCATTTTAATTTTTACATATATCCCTCTGGGTCCCTTTCTGTAATGGTATTTTTGTTTGATCACTCCATACAAGTCATCTTATCAACGTCCTATTGTAACATGATTGTCACTGTCTTTGTATTGCAGTATGCAGTGAAGGAAAAGGAATAGAGAGAGAGTGGAAGATGATGGTGGGTGATTGGACTAGACCTCAGAGACAGCATCCTTATTGGCTAGTTTGAGTTAAAAGGGTTATTTCTTATTTTATTTAAACCCCGCGTTTGCACTTGTTTGCATGTAGTGCACCATTGTGCACTACTGAATATGGTGGTTACCATTGGTGGTTATAGACGCAAACTTTGATTTTCCCTTAGCACTTTGCTTGTGGTCCTCCAGAGGTTTTTTATGGCCCTGCTCTACTGTCAGATGGAACATTAAGCCTAGCCTGACAGGTACCAACATACCTCTCACCTACTAGCCATTCCTAAGGGCAAACTGTTTTCCTGACAATATAAATTTACCTTACACTATGGATGGACAACTTCCCACAGTTTCTCCAGCCAGTGTGGTTAACATGGGCATTCTAAGGCAGTGTAGCAACTGTCTCATGTTCACCGACAACCCTCTACTCCTAATCCACACAAACTCAACATGTGAGAGATGCAAATATATTAAGAACCTTGAATCCATGCTCTCTCACTCACCAGTCAGTACATATGAAATGAGCGGGTTGTCAGCATACACACCTCACCTCCTACTCCACCCATACCCATATCACACATACCTACATATGCGGAGGTCCTCTCCAGAAACATACTTAAACACTAGAGACCTCCCAAACACAAAACACAAGCACTCTACACATAATACTTCCTGTGCAGAACACAATACACATAATAGCTCACACACCAGTGTCTCACCTGTAAGTCCTTACAAGGCAAAACACAAAACCAAACACATTAGTCATAGTTGATTCCATCGTGAGACACACAGACGTCCCTCTCACCAGGCTGGATAAAAAAAAGGTCACGGTCAGCTGTCTGTCAGGTGCCAGGATCAGCCATATCACACATGCACTCAACTTTCTCAACAACAGGTACTGTTATGACTCTGTCATAGTCCATGTTGGTGTGAACGACTTGAGATGTACCTCTCTGGACCACATGAAGAGAGACATGACTGAGCTCTCTGACTATGTGTCTCAGGCAGGTATGTCCGTAGCCTTAAGCATCATTTTACTTTCCTTCACCTAGAATGATGCCTCAGTATCAGAAAATGATTGACTTCAAGAATTCTCTTCATTTCTGGTGTCATTCTAAGGGGATCTAGTATCTGTCAGTTGGGATGACATGATCGGCAGGCCTCAATGTTTTGCCAGAGGTGATCTTCATCTGCCATCCCTGGGATTTTGGCTATTGGCTAAGGCTCTTGCCACCTTTATAATGCCTTTTTTAGGCAGTGTCTCCAGGACAAAATTCTTGATGTAACAACTCCATCTAAAAACAACCTCAGGGTTATGCTGCTAAATGATAGGAGTCTTAATGTGAAACGGCATTCACTGGCAGCAGTCCTCACCTTGGAAAACACAGACATTTGTGCAGTCACAGAGACCTGGTTCAAGGCTTTGGAGAGCACCCCAGCCATACTGGATTTTACCTCCTTCCACACGTTCAAACCACAAACTGAAGGTGTGAAAACCAAAAGAGGCGGTGTATCAACATTCATTAAAGATAAATACACCTCCAGATTAGTTAAACAGTATGATTCTCTGGAGATACTTCAGGTGCAATTAACTGTTGGTAGGACACCTATTCAAGTCATTGCCAGCTACAGGACCCCTCCATGAATCAGGACACCCACTCTGCCTATTTGGATCTACTTGAGTCTACCAAGATACATCCAAACACCATGGTTTTGAGTGACTTTATTTATACACTGACTGGGTAAATTAATTGTACTCAAACTCACTTGCCAAAGGCTCCTCAACTTCATTAAATCCAGTGCCTTGGACCACTTGGTTGACACCCCCACAAGGGGTGCCAACATCCTGGATCTGGTGCTTACCAATGTGGCTGATCACTGTAGCACCCCCCATGGTGAGGTGTTCCTTGGTGAGATCTGACCACAAATCTGCCTCATTCGAAGTAACGATCGCACACATTGTAAATATTGTATACAGCTTTCCATTACTAATTTATTTTCTGAATTTGTGCATGTATAGTGTATCCTCATTTTACTTAAAAGTATGTATATAAAACATCTTCTTACCTAATATCTGAGTGTGCACACTAAAGAAAATGTATAAACAATAAGTCCACCCTCAGTGCTTTTCTGCTTATTATGCATATTTTCAAGGTACTTACTTGTAACTGTTTCCATATTATGTAAGACTGACATCCATGTATTTCTGTACCTAATCTGTATTATGTATCTTGGAGCTTTTCTCCCCGGGCCTCCACTGAAAATGTGTCACTGTGACCCAGTAGACTTCCCTGGTAATCAAACTGGAAATAAATAAATAAATAAATAAACTAAAAAACTTCTCCAAAGCAGATTATAGCCTCTTACAGGATGGTATAAATAGCTTTACTGCACCTTCCCCCTCAGATGGAACTGGCAGCTATGCCAAGTTCTACACCAATGCTTTATACAAACATCTGTATAAGTGCATTGACTCAGCCGTACCTGACAGGACCAAAACAAGCTCTTCAAGGAAGAGCAAACCTGCCTGTTGGACAACTGTCATTAATAGGCTTTTCAGTAGGAGGAAGAATTTACTGACTAAGAGTAAGAGGGAGCGCGCCTTAAACTAGAATCCCTCCTCAGCTTAAACAAGCAAATAAGACTTCATGTGAAATCCTCCAAAGCAAACTATGAATCCAAATTAGCTTCCTTAACGAAGGACAACCATAAGACATTCTTTAGTTACATCTGTAACCTAAAAGGAAAGGCCCAGATTTGTGCCAAACTGGTAGTTAATGATACCACATATACTGAGCCTCTAGCTGTAGCTAACCTGTTGGCCGACTCCCCTGTCCCTGCCACACGTATCCCATGACATCCCTACCACCTTTACCTTACCTTGTATCTCTAAAGAGCAGTACATAAACACCCTCTTTCTAAGGCCAAAAACACAGCATCTATGGGACCTGATAATATCCTAGGCTGTGTCCTACATGGACTCCAACAAGAATTACCAACACCATTGGGCACTCTTTTCAGTCATAGTCTGAGCACCAGCTTCATCCAAGATGAATGGAAAATGGCCACCATTAGTCCCTTGCACAAAGGTGGTGCTTCCACTGATCCTGAGAACTATAGACCTGTTAGCCTGACTAGCCTTATCTGCAAAGTCATGGAGCGAATCATAACATGGACCTTATCAACAAATATATAAGTAATCTACAAACACTTGACCCTATTCAGTTTGGATTTGTCATAGGGAGATCATGCCTGTTAAACCTGGTGGACTTCTTTGAGACAGTCACCAAGACCCTGGACAAGGGGAAATCTGTGCATACAGCCTACCTAGACTTAGCCAAGGCTTTTGATACTGCCCCCGTTTAGGCATCACATTGGCAAACTCACACAGCTAAGTATCAACCCTTATATCATTACATGGGTCATTAAATGGCTCACTGATAGAGCAGATATAGTCAAACTAGGGGAATCCACCTCCAACAGCAGACCTATAACCAGTGGTCTTCCACAGGACTCAGTCCTGGGATGCCTTCTATTTGGAATATATTTCTCTGAAGTACAAACAAAAACTAAAGGTTTGTGGCTGACAAAGTTTGCTGATGACTGCAAACTGGGAGCGGTCATATAATCTCCAAATGATGTCAACATCCTTCAAGAGGGTCTTACACAAATAAATGATTGGTGCCAAAGTTATGGCCTTAAACTCAATGCAAAAAATGTATTATCATCCCTGTCAGTAAGAGTGATGTTCCTGCTAACTATTACATCAGTAGCAATGCCCTAAATATGCACTCAGTGGTGAGAGACCTGTGCACACAGGTTGACAGCAACTTTAACTTTGCTCACCATGTCTCCACAGTGGTAAGAAGGGCATTCTGTGTTTCTCATCTCATAAGTAAGGGCATTGCCTCCAGAACAAAAGAAGTTATAACCTCCTTGTACTGGCCTCTCATCAGGCCAATAATTGAGTACAGCACCCCTTTGGTGTGTACCTTTCTAAGCACCTGCAGCAATTGGAGAGACCACAAAGGTTCCTCACAAGGAGAATTCAAAGTCTTCAGCATCTGTCCTACATGGATCATCTGAAATCACTGTCACTTTATTCTGTTTCATACAGACTACTCAGAGGTGATCTCTGCCTTGCATATAAGGAAATTTCTAGCCTGCTTTATTGGAAAGTATGTATATCTGCAAGTCAAATGGTACATGGATTACTCACTCTAAAGCCTTAACCTGGTATGTGACATTAATAGAACCTGCTGGAGGGGTAGTTTTGTCTCCCAGTGGTTACCACACCTTCAGAATAGACTTCTACTTCATGTCAAACAGAGCACCTCATTGGCCCTCTTCAAAAGCAATCTGGACGATTGGATGTGTAACTTTAAATTCACCCTGGGGGTTCCACCTCTGTCCCTCTTGGACAGGAGCAGTAGGTGCAGATCATGGAAATAAGGGTGGAAATTGGCTAGGCTTGTAAGGGACACACCAGATAACCACAGGAAACAGGTAAACAATTGGCAGAATCCACCAGGCAGTAGACAAACCCAGAAAAACGACAGGAGATTGTTTCACAATTTATTTTGTTGAGACAGCAAACAAGGATTAAGTGCTTTCATCATAAACTTCATCAGAATCAATAAATTACCCAACAGACTATCCTTAAATAAAACTCCCCCACCAATCACATGACCCATTTAGCAAATAACAGATTCAGACATTTGCAGAGTAATTTAAGCATGTTGAGGTATTATCAGTGTAATGCAGCCTGTTTTACCATGTCATTCTTTGTGTATTCACTAGGCATCATATTAAAGTTTACAAGCAGGGCAAACTGTTCAGTCTGCAGTACAAGTATGCCTTAGTGAATAGCAGTGCTGGTGTACTGAGGAAGCTGCCATAACTCTGTTGCAGCATATATTGCAGTACAGCATCTGCTGCATTTGCACACACTTTCTACTGTGTGCAACATTTTTTCTCTATTTTACATGCACTTTGCAGTGCATGTATACTTGCCTTTCCTAAGGCTGTCAAATTAATGTTGATTTTATCCTGTTATAAGTGTTTGCAGTGTCGATGGAGAGTGATAGGATAAAAAACAGGGTTTACTTCATGGAGCAAGTGAACCTGACAATCATGGGTGTCTTACGAACAGATGATACCCTTCTTATGGCACATGGGGATCATAGAGAAGACAAGGTCATATATTTAGACATGGGTGATTTATAATGTCACTTGTGGTAGTTTTGGATGTTTTACCTGTTAGTGTCTTTACAGTGTGAGCAGCATGAAAGTCAATAATAAACACAAAGCATATTACAGGCCTTCCAGAGGATAAGGAAATGTGGCACTGAAGATCTCTGTACTGATATGTAGCTCTCAGATGGTGGGTGGATGTTTGTGACTGTTTTATATGTTGTTTCCATTTTGGATATATCCTCTGGAGGCCTGAAACGTATATTATATGACTTACAAGTGGCTGCAGATCTCTGTGTTTCTGCATACCATTCCTTGTGTTATGCATAACATGTCAATGCTGTGGGATCTTGATTGACTTTGTATATGCTGCTGAAGGAAGAATGATGCCTATTGGCACAAGACCTTTGCCATATATTGCTGTGGGTCTTGGATGTGCATCTCCCATGCTGAGGGCATATGGTCGTGGTCAGGGTTATTAATTCAGGAATAAACATTATTGGGTATGATACTGTGTTGTTACTTGGTTGCCATCTTTGTCTTTACACAGGGCTGCTACATGTGTAGGACACTCGAGGTAGTCCTTACTTCTCACAGTACCATACTACAGCTTATGGGACAAGTGTGTGTGGCAGTACTAATTGGGTAGCTGTGCTATTGTTCTGCCTTATTGAGTTGAGTTTGTGACAGACATGGCTGCTGTTGCTTCATTATCTTTGCCCAGTGTTGATGTCATGGCCTGATGACATGCTAAACTTTGTCTTAGATATGTTCATCTAGTGCTGTTTCATCTTGCTGACCAAGGGAGTTCAAAATGTAATCAGAGGCTTTCACTATATACATTGCTCAATTAGTTGTACAGTACATGAGCACATTACAAGTATAATCTGAAAAACAAAGTCATAATCAGTTTTGAGTAATAGTTACATGTCACAGTTTTCACATAAACTGAAGAGCAGAGCACACTCACTAAACTATAGGCTATAGATTTTTCTTTATATTAACATTGAGCACCTCGTCATATTTTTCATACCAGAGGTGTCGATTAAGAGCCGTATTCCAGAACACATGATGCTTAGGGTAGGCGGAATGCTAACCCAGCCAATGAAGCTATGTCAGACTGAAGGAAAATGCTTCAGAATTCTTCAGGCTATATAAGCGAAAGAGGAATCCCAGATCACTGCACCCAATTCTAAAATATGCATCGGGCTCACAGTGTTGTTGAACTTTATATTGATGTTGAATGTCAATTAATTATATGACCCCATTCAAGTGAATAGGTCTTCTTGTTGTAGGTAGTGCTCCAGCTGTAAGCCAGAACTGGTACTGTAGGCATTGCATGATGGAAAGTTCAGTATTCTGCAGTGGCAGAATCCTTACCAAAATACAGGGGTAAGTGTACTGCAGTGTGTGAGTAGGCTGACAGAGAACATGTAAGGACCATGCAAATGCACATTAGTTTGTATTTGTGAGTCATTTTCTTTGAACACGGGATAACTCAAATTAGCTTCAAGAAAGGAATCTGGGCTGTACTCTGTTAACACAGTTCCACAGCATGCACTTCCTGTTGTTTCAGATATGAAAATGCATGCTTGTCAAACGTTTTACCTGTCCTATCAACATTCTGACATCTAACATAGAGATGTCACAGTACGGATGGCCAGCTTCAGTGTACATCAGCGACTGCATGGGGTGGGGGTGGGGGGTGTCATCAAGTTTTGGCTTACATCAGGAATAGTTATGAGATTAATTTCTTTGTATCTTTCTGAATCTCTTAACCTTGACCTGGCATAGCATGTTTTCTGGTCAGTTCTGAAATCCGAGTATCATTGGGTTGTCTTAGCTGTATGCTGCCCCAGCGTGATATCATACTGTGTGGAGAAATTGTTGCTGTTGAAAGTGTTGTATCATGGTAGAGGCTCTCTACAATGCTACTCGAACTTTTTTGAAATCCCACTTATTTACAGGTATACTACCATCTGCTTTTTTAGGTCTGTGATTGTGCATTGATATATGGTGGTAGTATTGCTATTTTGTTAGTTTAGCTTTTAAGAAATGATACCTGGTAAGATACTTGCTTTATTTTGGGAGGTGGTTAATTTCATACTGCAGAGGAAGAAGTGCAAGAGACTTTACCATTATGATGGCATGTTTACTTGTTGATGCCTCAATTAAAGAGGATCTAAAAGACAAATGATTGTACATAGGGAGTAATAATCCCAAACAGATATCTGCATTGCCTGCAGTATCAGGGTGTACTATACCGGTGCATTTAACCTCTGCAAAACATGATGGTCTTGTGTGATTCTGTAGTTTCTGGCTAAATGTGGTTTTATGGAGAGAAGGTATGCGCAGTAATCAGCTTCATGACTTTTGTCTTTATTTTAGTTATTTTAATTCATTGTTGTAATATGTCATTTGTGCAATGGAACAATTGTATATCTAAAGGCATATGTGTGTGTGAACATACATACATACACATGTTTTTATGGTCTAGCTTTATCTCGTACAGTTTTTAAGTAGTGGTAGGTATTAAACTTGCTGGTGCTTTTAATTAGAACAGACTGAGAAAAATGAAAGTTCAGATAAAATATATGGGGTTAAGAAACTCTGCTCTGTCATTAATGAATATTGCATTGCAAAATTAGCATTCAAGGCTTGTCACAGACAACTGTAAATATTAAGAAAATGAACATTGTCTGTCAGCAGTGTTGAATTTAAGAGTGATCAAACCCAGTCAGATGTTGCTGAGGGGCCCCCATTTAATAATTAAAGCAGGTAGAGTTCAAGGGATGGCATAAGATGAAAGATCATTCTGTCAGTGAAAATTAGTTTTTCTTTTCTACTTCCCCCCATTCTGTTAGCTCAAGCCAATTTTCTTTTTTTTTTTTTTCATTTAATTTCAGCCTGTCATTGTGCCATCTAATGTGAGCAGAGCAGCCAGTGAAGAGTTTCTTTTTTTTTTTTTTTTTTTTTTTACTTCATTCATGATGGTGGCTAGTGATATTTCATGACTCTACTGAAGAAAACAGGAATGACACTCCAAATTCAAAGTATCGTCCTATCACAGTAATTCTTCCTTATGAGAAAAGAGGCAGCATTTCTGTATTTAAATGCAATGTGGACTCTGACAACCTTGCAAAATATCAAAATATTGGAGTCATTCAGCACATAACTAAAAGGACTGTCTGAGCTTTATAGTCAAAATCTTGTATGCTGTAACAAGTATTTAAGATAATTATACTTGAAATTGAATTTTGTTTAAAAAGCCAAGTAGCTGTCATCAGAATTTTTAATTGGTACAAATAGAAAAGCATTTTCTTGACTTTGTAGACTGTAGCTTCTGCTTAATGTGGTAAAAAAACAGATTCCCATGCATGTATACAAGAATTTGCAAATATTTAGGATGTTCTCATTGTGCAAGGAAATTCAGGTGAACTTAGCTGGCACCTTTTTATTGCTTCAGTTTCTCACCCCATTAATAATTCCACATACCTTATTAATGTATATAGTACAAAAAAGGGTTTACCACATTTGGTTGCACAGTTATTTGAACTGTTTTCTCCAGGGAAATTTTCTGAAGTTTTTGTCATTTTTCACTAATGACTTCACTTACTGAGTTCCATTTCAGAAGAACATTGTCACCAGAGTTTATATTGTCATTAAAAATAGTTTCTTGCCTGTTTCTCAGAAAGAATTTTTGGGACTTAACTGCATAGCCTCAAGAAATACAAACACTGTGATGCTTAGATTTCAAGAATACATTCCCTTTCTGACATCTGAATATATAGCTGACTGCTGTTGTACTTACACACTCTGCAAGGTCTCACGGTTGGTGTTTGTGTGTGTGTGTGTGTGTGTGTGTGTGTGTGTGTCTGTGTGTGTCTGTGTGTGTGTGTGTGTATGTCTGCCCAAGTACACCTGTGTGTGTTTGACATCCATCATCACCTTTGAACTTCCCAGTCCTCATTTGCCAGCTCTATTCCCCTTTCCTTCCTGGAGTGGAAATACCCTCGTATGCCATAGTGAGGCTGACCTGTCAGCAATCTGTCAGGACTGTAGCAACACCTTGCACAAAAGTGCTAGTCGCTCATAGGTGAATGTATTAATTAGATTGTGGAAAGTGCACAGTTTTTTACTTTCCCAGAAACCCTGTTGATGCATAAACATTCAGTTATGTTAACATACTTGGTGATGCTTCCAGGCATGTGCGTTTTTGACCATTTGCTTCTACTTCATAGCTATTAGGTTTCTGTACTCTAGTGTCCACCAGGAAGCGATTACTGCATTAGTTATTCTAACATGCATACACAAACACACACACAACAAGAAGGCATATATAGCATTCAGCAGCTTAATCAATTCCACCACTTGACCACCTCATACTCAGGCAACTAGTTGACGCTGACAGAATGCAAATCCTTAGTCAGAAGGCTAGCACCACAGTTGCACATTTTTGACCTCCAGGTGTACCTTTCTGTTAATTTAAATTTTCATTTAGCCAGATTCAGAGGTTCAAGCAGAGGTCAGTGGTACATAAAAAACACAGTAACTTCAATCAAATTATAAAGTAAATTCAACTCAGGACAATAACACATGAGATGGGCATATGGTAGCTAGAGGTAATTGAAAGAGAATATTGTAGGCTAAAAGTATATACAGTAATCTGTATCCAGTATGATAAAACAGAGACTTAATTGTAGTGATAGTTACAGTGTCATAGATTCATAGATTGTTACTAGGCAAATGACCCAGGGATCTTTCTAAGTGTAGTCATTTATTTTCCCAGAAGAATAATGATGTCCTGAATCTGAATAAGGCATTGAGAGACAGGCATTAATACGTTATCTCTGTCCATAAGGGGCATGGGTGCCAGGCCTGGTGTAAATTTCCTATGTCCCCTCCACTTGTGTAGATTGCACTTAAACTGGGTAATAGATTAACTCAGCTTTACATAGATTGCAAGCTTGTTTCATAAGAAGGGGTAGTCTCAGGGACAAATATCTATCTCTCCAGCATGTTCTGTTGAAGTCACAAAATTATGTCCCTAGACCTTGTATTTTTGGTACTCTTTGACAAATTTGTAGGAGAGTCATAAGTATGGGATTTCCGGGTTCCTTGTAAGCCAGGCATGGATCACCCCTCAGCAATCTATAGGAGAGTGAGTAGAGGGAAAGGGCAGTGCACTCTCTGTAAGGCAGGTTTGTTATATCGTGTATTCTTTTGGTAAGGAACCTTGGAAATCACTCTAGTTGCTGCTTTTGCATGGTCAGGCACATATCAAAGGAAGCATTGTACTCTGTGTAGTCTGATAAGGGCAGAGTACAGTGGGACAATGACCTGTTTGGACCTAAAGGCCATGCCTTTGTTTATAAGTTGTGCAACATAAAAGGATTTCGTCACCACTGTGGCCACATGGTGGTTGAAGGTAAGGCTACTGTCTTTGTGCATACCCAGATCCCTGACCACTGGGTCGACTTTTAGGGGTGTATTATCAACATGGTAATTAGCAGGGATGGCTGATTTCCCAAAGGTAAGATTATGCATTTATTTCTTAGCATTGAGTTTAAGACCATGGCTTTGGCACCATTTGTTAGTCAGAGCAATGCTCGTGTCTGCAGGGAAGTCGATGATAACCGCCAGCTTGCAATCATCTGCAGACTTATTCAGCCATAAGCCTTCAGCATTTGCTTCCATTTCAGAGGAATAGAGGTCAAAAAAGGAGCACCCAGTATGGAGACCTGGGGGGGGACTCTGCTAGTGACTGGCCTCTTGGAGAAGGTGGCCTCACCTATTTTGACCTCCTGGGTCCTATCAGTGAGCCAGCTGGCTGTCCAGTGGGTGATAAAAAAGGTGTATACTTAAATTAGTGAACTTGTCTATAATGCCTGAATGGGGTGTTGTACAGAAAGCCTTGGCCAGTATGAGATAAGCTGTGTGCACAGTCTTACCTTCTTCCATTGCTTTGAGGACCCTTTTAAAAAATCCACCAGATTTAATAGGCTTGACCTTATTTTAACAAAGCTGAATGGTGATGGGTCCAGTATTTTGTAGACTACTTATATCCTCATTTATCATGTCCATGATGATTTTTTTTTCCATAAGCTTACATATGAGGCTGGTCAGACTTATGGGCCTGTAGTTACCTGGATCACTGGTTGGACCTTCTTTGTGCAGGGGAATGACTGTAACCATCTTGCATTCGTTGGACACAAAACCAGACTGAGGGCTCCAGGTGAAAAGGCATTCAAGATGACCAGTGAGGTCATGTTTCATGGTACTTATTAAATATCCCGGGATGTTATCAGGGCCCATCAGTGCAGTGTTTTTTACCTTAGAATGTACATTGATGACCTGTTCCCTAGTAGTGTTTGGGAGGATTGTGGCACGTGGTATTTCCTTTGGACTATCAGCATAATGTGATCAGAATATAATTATATATAATGTAATTATATCCGGTATACAAATATAAAGTCATGCTCATTTGGTATAATGGAAACTGGCACAACTGTAACATATGGTTACTAACTGCTTATGGATCACAAGCAGAGAGCAAGCTAATTAATTAAATGCATGCAGTGGAGGAGGAGCTACATCAGCAAAAAGGAAGGTTGTAGAGGAGAGTGAGA
The DNA here is from genome assembly GCF_019279795.1 of Protopterus annectens. Lineage (NCBI taxonomy): Eukaryota > Metazoa > Chordata > Ceratodontiformes > Protopteridae > Protopterus > Protopterus annectens. Next base: position 136,736,249 of record NC_056744.1, read on the forward strand.
AAAAACAGTGGAGAAAGGAAAGGTAATGTTGGCTGAATGACCGAAGCTTGAGAAAAGGTCACAGAGAAAGAGATGATACTCGGCAAATTAAGAGCAGCTATAAGAAAAGGGTATTTTGTCAAGCAGGAACATAGAAAGGAGGTATGGTAACAGAATTGTTACAGAGCAGTTCAAATTAAGGTATGGGTAAAGGAAAGTCACCACTTTCACTGTGGTAACTGGCAAGCTGCAGGGGAAACGTGTGTTGTAGAGTGATTCAGACTAGGGGAAGGATGGAGAAAAGATGCTTGTTTAACTGGGTAGCCAACAGAGAGATCAGAATGATACTGACATGGTAAAGACAGACAGAAAGGGAAAGCTCCACCCTAGTATTTGTCAAAGCAGCTCTGCTGGCATAGTGGAGGATGTACTTGACACAAGGAGGAGAGTGACAGAAGAATGAAGGGGAGTGGCAACAGTGAATGATGCTTTTAGAGAGTCAAAGTAAAGAAAGTGAAAAATGAATACAATGTCTGGAGCTGTACATGAAAATTTCGAGGTAGCAGTGTGCACTGCATTACTGAAGTGAAAACATCAGGATGATTTTATGGATAGCTTTGTGGTAAGAAATCAAATGAATGCATCTGAGGATATCAGAGTATCCATTTTGGCCTCTCATATGTAATAGTGTGTCCAAAAGAAAAACACATTGTTTATGATTGATAAAGCACCTTGAAATTTAATCGTATATTAGGTCTATGAAGAGAGTACAGTGAAATGAGGTGAAAGAAGTTTTACCTCATCCCTAGAGTCAGAGTGACCAGAGTTAGATATCTGAAAAAATAATGATTGCAGAATAAGCCAGTGCTAAGTGTGATAAAAGTTATGTTGAAGACCGTGTATTACATTAGTGTGCTTGCCTGTGTATTTATATGTGCAGTGCAGAGTACGGTATAACCTACCCCATTTCAACAGATGTAATGTAGAAGAAAGAAGTTGTTGAAGGAGGTAGGAAAATAGCTTGAATGTAGGAACCTGAAATATGTCTGCTGTTGAAAGAGTGCAGAAGACAATGAATCTTAACTTTGCCTGAACAACAATCATCCCATGAAGTAGGATTTAGAGCAATATTCATGTATTTGTAGCTACAAATGCAGAAAAATGTTGAAAAATAAAATGCTTTCTCCAGATTTGTAACAATGACGGAGACAATGATCTTTCTATACCAGTAACAATGATGTATAGGCTTTTTTCCCCCAAAAGCCAATGCAGCGAGGCTATTAAAAATAAGCAAAGAATTCTCCGTTTGACAAAAAGTCCAAACTCCTTGAATGAGTCCCTTGTATAAACTTGTGAACCACTGAGTCAAGTGTGCCATTAAGTATTAGGTTTATTTGTAAACTGGTGATACTTGCTGACATTTTTCATCGGTTATCATTAATAAGCGTCTGTCATAGGAAGTACCACACATTGCTTTTGAGCATGGTGTATGTACCTTTTTATTACTCTGTCACATAACTTTGATCAGTAGCTTTCTGGCTTTTTGTTCCCATGAGAGAAGATAGTTTCCATAAACATATGAAACTGCTGAGAGGGATGGAAGTCGGCCATATAAACTTATTTGAAGTGTATACCTTTGTAAGTAACACACGATTACTCAGTTTTTGGTAGGGCCAAGCTTTTCCACATAATCTAAATAATATATTTCTCTTTTACGTATTAGAAACTCAAATGGACATTTGAAACTCAAATGTGCCATTAATGAAGTGAGTGATAGAGTCATTTAGCAGTGCACAGCAGTACAGTGTTGCTTTTTAAACAACTTTGTTTTCACAGTAAGCTAAGCTTTTGCCCCTAGTCAAACAACCTGTTGTCATTATAAAGGCCGTTGCCCTTTGTTTTGTTAGTGTAGGTTTCATGGCAAAGTCATGATTTCATTAGAAAGATATTTACTACCTAGGGAAGGATTTTCCATTACCTGTGCCAGACTTAATATATTTTATATCAGTCCTACTTGATGGCATATATGCCGAGAACCCATCTGTACTGTTCACTATAATGGTCTGCAGCTTTCACAGAAGCTCTGAGTTATGCATTATGTAGCGGAGTGATTCTGCATGCAGTACATGCTACATGTACATTTGCAGTCCTGGTAGAAGTTGTGCACAGTAAATTACACCTGACGGTGCTGATTGCAAGCCACAGGAATATTGTCTCGGGTCACCGGTGCACATTAGAGAGCTGGAGAGTTTCTATGCCAATGTACAGACCAGCTGATGTAGCTGTAGACCTTCATTTTATTGTATACATGCCCTTTGTACAATGCTTCTTGTCAGCTGTAGATTCACTCCTTGACTGATTCTATCAGAGCATAGACATCCTTGAATACCATTATGCTGTAAAGTCCCGAAACATTAGTTATTATTGCAGTATGAATGTAGTACTACCTTAGCTGAATTCTAAGAGGTCTTGTCATTTTCTACTAACTAGGGGCATACCTTCTTATGCCTGGTGCAACCCTTTCACAAATTGGTTTGCTCATGAATGTTGAGGTCAGAGTCATCAAAACTTTCATGGAATTTGCCTCCCACAAAGGTGATACATACTAAAGTTTTCTGCAGCCCTTCCACCCATATTTATGGGGAAGGCCAAACCTCCATCTAATGTAAACAAACCTCCAGGGTTGCATCGGTTCTGGGGAGGGAAGCCAACTTGAAAAAGAGGATTGCTAACTTGGGAAAATGGCACACGATGTCCATATCTCTGAATCCAGAGGTAATTTTTAAGACATAATAAACCAGTTCTTAAATGATGAACTATTTAATTTATTTTTATTTGTTAACCTGGGTAGAACACTGTTTTGTGTGTTTTCAGGCTCTGCTTGTGACAAGAAAAAAAACATTAATATAAAATAAAAAGCACTAAAAGAATTCAAAATAAAAGTAACAATAAATGAGTATCAGTTTGTGATATATCAGCTTTGTTACAGTGGTGAATAGATAAGTTTATAGAAGTAAGGTAATGAATAGAGGAATGCATTATATGCACATTAAACTATCAAAAAGAGAAAAAAGTTATAATTCATATTGATTGCTTATTATTTTAGAAGTGTGTGTGTGCTTATATATATATATATATCTTTCGACTTTTCCCGGTTAGGGGTCGCCACAGCAGAACTCCGGTCCGCTAATGATTGGCAGTGGACTTTTACTGTGCCGAGTTGCCAGCCCGATGCCCAACCTTCAGAGAAGGCACACCCATTCATGCATGCACCTACCTGCATGTCTTTAAGCGTCACTCGACCGTGGGGAGGACATGCAGACTCCAAACAGAAGGCACTCCAGCTAAGAATCAAATGGGAGAACCTCTTGCTGTGAGGCAACAATGATAAATGGTGCACCACCACGGCCTCTATATATATATATATATATATATATATATACACACACACATATATATCTATAAATATATATATATATATATATATATATATATATATATATATATATATATATATACACACACACACACACACACACACATGCACACGCACACACACACATACGTGTATATATATATATATATATATATATACATACACACATATATACGTATATATTTATATTTATCTATATATATATATTTATACACTTACACACACATATGTATACACACTTTTTTTTGTTGGGACTCATTTGTATCTATCACTGCTGATAGATGACAAAGAACATTTACCATTAATGTTTCAGTGCAACTGCTTATGGCACAGTGATGTTATCAGTGAATAAGCTACCCTAACTAATATGGAAGACCATTACCAAACTCTACAAATGATTATCTCATTCAAGTAGCGGCCACTTCACAAGACTTTTTGAAAGATGCTTCCATGTATGGTATTGTGTGATTACTACATGGACAACTTTCATAAGACAGTACAAGCTGTATGTGATTTCCAGATGTAGGTCTTCCTTTGAGGCCTCCATCATTCAGGGCATTCTTTCATGACAACCAACCAAGGGGTTCAAGTCTCAGGTTGGGTGGGTTGGCATAATGGTTAAGATATTTACTTTCTTGACACAGAGTACAAGGTCGAAGGTTTGATTCTTACCTTTTTGGGTAAATTGTCTCGGCTTAAAATGGTCCAAAAGTGGAGCTAGCCTAGTACTTAGCTATGAACTCTGTTTTTTTGGTGACTGAGATGAAGCTCCCAGTGACAGATAAAGTTATGTAGTTACCATAACAACAGATGTGTGGCTATCAGTTTTATTTCCATCACCATCCCCACCTTCTTATCTTCACCTTGGGCCTGGTGGCTATCTCATCCTTGTACTTTCTTTATAGAAGCCCTACATATAGAATGTTTGCTTCACTCTAATACATTTATTCATTTTGCTATTGCTTTTTCCTGATATTTTGAAAGCAACTGTATCTGTAAATATATAGGCATTATTAACTCCTCTGTTATAAACATCACTTATGTGGGGATATTCCTTTGCTCATTCCCAGGCTGAGCCTGAAAGTAGGCCATTGTTGACACAGCTATAACCCAATAAAATAAATAAATAAACAAACTGTGTTTATTACTGAAGTCAAAATAGGTCACATCCACTGGCCCTTTCTGATCTTATGCCCTGGAACTCAGCCAAAGAAGCTTGGCATACCTTTACTATTGTGAAACCATGACGCCTTAGATCCTCTCTCCATATATTCCATACGTGTTTCCTTCTTCAGTGATTGCTTTTTTGCCCCTGTAAATACGTCAGACTGACAGGTCAGTAATTTGTAGCTTCTGTCTTGTTTGTATGTTTGTAAAGGTGAAAAGCATTACCCATTCATTGGGCATCTTACCCTTTTCCTTTGATTTATTAAAAAGACTAGTAGTATTAGCGGTTCACTTTCATGTCTCAGTGTGTTGTAGGCTGAATATCATCAGATGACATTGCCTTGTGTAACTATTTTTTTTCCAATTTAATTTAATCCCTTTCCTCTTTGGGGGGACTGGAGTCAGCATAACCCCATTTCTGTATTTGCCTACCAGTATATACCTAGTACCTTTCTTTGTGACAACTAGGCAGCACTATTCATTTAGAAGATGTTTTGTTTTTTTACCATTTTGGCTGCCAAATCAGTGTCCATTATTTTAGCTTCACTCTCACTCCATTTAAGGTACACACTTTACTAGAAGGAAGCATCAAATTGTAACGTATTATCTTCAACATAAGATTTAGTTTTACTTTACATTTTATGGTACCACAAATCTGCAGAAATGGCCTTTGGTTATTGTTGAACTTTGATGACTGCCCAAACTTTGCGGTAATGCAAAATTTTTCATTTTATTTGTTTATGTCCTACTAATCGAGGCATTCTTGCATTTTGTATGGCAGCTTCATTTATGCAGAATGCTAAAGCCCTGACGATGACTTAAGTGACCCAGATTCTTAAAATGTCTGCTTACTTCTGCATGTTTACTTAAGGCAGTATTTCAATCCTTTCTCATGTCATATTCATGTTCATCCACCTATTTCCTTAACATTCTGTCTCTGCCACAAAAAAACTCTCACAAGAGTCAATTTTAGTCACATAATCCAATCCTTTTGAATTGCAAAAGGCCCTTTTACCTTTACTGTGCCAGAGTTAACTATACTAATAGTAGTTTCTCATACATATATTTACATTGTAAACACATTATGTATTATTATAGGATCCCACTCCGTTATTTTTACCTTTAGTATATGTGCCCAAATTAACTTCCAGTTTGTTTTATATTTATACCTCACTTATACAAAAAAAAGGCTCATTTCCCAATGTGGGTGTCATCCCTAGGAAGCAAGAGAAAACTTTTCAGGTTTTTATTAACTATTTCTTTAATACTGGTACTATCACAGCTATATTTGATTGTCATGGCCTTTGGAAAAGTCTGTTTATTCTGCTTTATTTTGACATTAGTCATAGTTGCTTATTGGTACATCCTTTAATATGCACCAGTGTAATGGCAAAATCTTTCTAGGGTGAATCATCATCAGCTTGCTTTTTCATATTTTTCTACATGGGGGTCAGGGTATCATATTAACTGTCACCATCTGTCTTGATTCAGTGCCAAACTCCTGCCTTCTTCGACTTTCATGCCTGACTGTTGCAGATTGTGTCTCACACAATCCATCCAACTTTTTGCTGGACATCCTCATTTCCTCTTACCTTCTTCCTGTCTGTCTCAAATCTTCTTCACCAGATTGCCTTCTGCTTTTTTGCACATGTGTCTGAACCACCGTATTCTGTTCTCTTTGATCTTTTTTGCAATTGCAGCTACTTTGGCTCCTGCTCTTATGGCCTTATTTCTTTGTCTGACCCACAGTGTGCATCCTACCACCCTTTATAGACATTTCATTTCCATCACCTCTGGCTTCCTCATCTGCTCTGTCTTTACTGCCCAGGTTTCTGTAGTCTTCAGTGAATGGTCTTGGTTTAACGAGTTTCACTCATGCTGAATTTTTTCAGTGAATATGCTACCTTTTCTACATACAGGAACATATTCACTATAGTGCATTTTGAAGATATTCCTACATTGTGTACTGCCACTATATTACCGACATTTCCTCTTCTAAATCAGATCTACATTTTTTCTTAACTCACAATGTACTAGCTAGCTTTTTCGCAACTAGTGCTGGGTATCATTAACTGAGTTTAACATCAATTCTAGCTAGTCCTAAGTTTTCTCAGTACAACTTCCTTCCAAGTGTTTCTTTACCTGACCCCTCCCCCTTGCCAGCTTTCATATCTTACTGTCTATCTGTCACAAGTATGAGACCAATAGTTGTGAGTTCAACAACTATGAAAAATAAACTACAATTTCAGAAGATGACTGGCCCTCTGTGCTATCCACCCTAGTGCATCTACTTACTCACACACAGCTGCAGGGGAAATACTTCAACATATTAAAGATATTAACACCTAAAGCTTGGTATACATTCCCCATATTTACATTTACAGTCTCACTCTTCTGAGGATTGCATTTATGGTTCTCTGAATTTTAACAGGGACCACAAAGTACCTATCTCCTCATAACCTCTTGTATGGGGAATATTTTGTAGAGTTGCGGTAAGGAACATGTCTGTAATTTTGTGCAGTGTTTTGGTAAGCACATTTTTAGCACAGACATGACGGTTGAAGTAACCTCTTATTGGTTATATTCTCTCCTCTCTATTATTGTCTGACAAGTTATTCCTTTAGACTTGTCTTCTTTTTCTTAACTCCTTCAGTTCTGTGACAATTGGTAAACTGACCTGAAAGTCATATTCTGCTGATGGCAAAGGTTTTGTTGATATCTAATAAATATATTGACAACATCTTCACCTGTCTTGAACTAGAGCTGCAACAGAATAACCACTGAAAGTTTTGTAATGCCTGTTTCTCCAATCTTAAATATCTGCTGTTTGATATTGTATGAAAGCTTCATACTTTATCTAACCGCTTGTGGTGTCTCCTATATCTAGACAGTTTGTTGACTACCAATAACTTATGGTTATGCCAGTGACTTGCATAAAATTATACCTGTTAGTAACAGCCTGCATTTAATTGCTGGAACCTGTGTTCTGAGAGACTGCCTTCCAATCTGTCTGCAAATATACAGAGCTGAGTATGTTAATAGTTACTTAGATCTCTGTTGAAACTGTTGTCTCCCTGTTCTGAGAGACTACTTTCTAATCTATCTGCAAATATACAGAGCTGAGTATATTTTTGGTTTTAGAGTTTGTACTGTTAGTTGTTGCTTAGATCTCTGTTGAAACGGTTTTCTTCACCCCCCCCCCTATTTTCTGCCGTGTCTTCAGTTGGTATAACTGTTTTTTACAGCTTGTGTGTTATCTAACTCGAGGATCACTTGCATAGAATTACACCTGTTAGTAACAGCCTGCATTTAATTGCTGGAACCTGTGTTCTGAGAGACTGCCTTCCAATCTGTCTGCAAATATACAGAGCTGAGTATATTTTTTTGGTTTTAGAGTTTGTTAATTGTTACTTAGATCTCTGTTGAAACTGTTGTCTCCCTGTTCTGAGAGACTGCTTTCTAATCTATCTGCAAATATACAGAGCTGAGTATATTTTTTGGTTTTAGAGTTTGTACTGTTAGTTGTTGCATAGATCTCTGTTGAAACTGTTTTCTCCCCCCCCCCCCCATTTTCAGGCGTGTCTTCAGTTGGTATAACTGTTTTTTACAGCTTGTGTGTTATCTAACTCAAGGATCACTTGCATAAAATTAGACCTGTTAGTAACAGCCTGCATTTAATTGTTGGAACCTGTGTTCCGAGAGACTGCCTTCCAGTCTGACTGCAAATATACAGAGCTGAGTATATATTTTTTGGTTTTAGGGTTTGCTAATTGTTGCTTAGATCTCTGTTGAAACTGTTGTCTCCCTGTTCTGAGAGACTGCTTTCCAATCTATCTGCAAATATACAGAGCTGAGTATATTTTTTTTGGTTTTAGCGTTTGTACTGTTAGTTGTTGCTTAGATCTCTGTTGAAACTGCCCCCCCCCCCCCATTTTCAGCTGTGTCTTCAGTTGGTATAACTGTTTTTTACAGCTTGTGTGTTATCTAACTCAAGGTTCACTTCCATAAAATTATTAAACCTTTTAGTAACAGCCTGCATTTAATCGCTGGAACCTGTGTTCTGAGAGACTCCCTTCCAATCTGTCTGCAAATATACAGAGCTGAGTATATATTTTTTTGGTTTTAGAGTTTGTTAATTGTTGCTTAGATCTCTGATGAAACTGTTATCTCCCTGTTCTGAGAGACTGCTTTCCAGTCTATCTGCAAATATACAGAGCTGAGTATTTTTTTTGGTTTTAGAGTTTGTACTGTTAGTTGTTGCTTAGATCTCTGTTGAAGCTTTCCATACCCACCCTCCCTATTTTTGGATTGTAGTTTAAATTTGGTGGCAGCTGTCCACCCCACTGCAGAGTTGATCTGGGACACTCCACAAGTCACATCTCTTTACCACATTCTACCTAATAAACTATTTCTGCACTTGCTTTTAGTCCTTTTTAATTTAATTGCATTTTTAAACTGTATTTGGTCTAATATTGCTACATACTCAAGTGTGCTAGCTTGTCCTGCATATGAATTGTTTTTACTACTGATTTTGCTACTTTTCTGTAACAAAAAAAACCTGTAAGCCTGTTTCCTACCTTTCCTGTAACTAGTGTTCCAGATACAGATTTGCTGTATCCAGGACTGTATGTAAGCTTCTGAGCCCCCCAAGCCTTTCTGTGTTGGAGGGAAGCCTTCTAACTTATCATTGGGAGTGGTAAGCACTAGGTAACCTGTCTACCACATAAGGAGTGGTTCTGGCCCAGAAATTGTAGTTATTGGCCTTTTGGGCAATCTCTTCCATCTCTCTTAACTTTCTGATTTGAAAGCCTGCATTTGCACTTGTTTCTGTCCTGTAACTCGTCTAGTGCAGATACAGATTCTTAGTTTTAGCACTTAAATTTGCTTATTCGTGCTCAGCACTTGTTCAGAACTTGTAAGCACTAAATAAGCTACTAATTACTATAGCACTTTCACTTATCTAGAGGAAAATAGTTTTTTATTCAGGCATGTCCATTAGTCAGCTCCCAGTGTTCTCTCCTGTCCATCTGATGAATCTGGGCATCTTGAGGCAATGTAGAAATTGCCTCATGTACACAGACAACCCTCTCCTCCTACCACCCAACACTACAACCTGTGAGAGATGCATTTATCTAGCCAAACTGGAGGTAAAGCTCTCTCCAACCAAGACTGAACTTGACAGTTATGAGGAGAAGGTAAATATTTGCACCACACCACACTCATCACATAGTCTCACTAAATCTACACCACCAAAATCCACACATAGTAACACAAAAACATTCGCAGAGGCTCTGAATAATAATCTGTCTAAGCAACAGAGACCTCCAAAGCAGAAACACAAGCAACCTCCATCCCCCAACACAACCCAAATGACACATAGCCCACAGACTCAGTGTGCCACTCAACCACAGCCAATAAGGCAAAACAACGTACCCAACACACTAGTCATAGGTGACTCTATAGTCAGGCACACTGATGTCCCACTCACCAGGCTAAACAAGGAGAAGGTTACTGTCAGCTGCCTGTCGGGTGCCAGGATCCACCATATAACCCACGCACTCAGGTCACTCCACAACAAGTACAAATATGACTCTGTCGTTGTCCATGTTGGTGTGAATGACCTGATAAGTACCTCCCTGGACTACATGAAAAGAGACATGGAAGAGCTCTCCGATATTGTAGCTCAGGCAGGTATGACCCTAGCCCTGAGTAGCATTTTGCTATCACCCAGAATGATACCGCAGTACAAGGACAAAATGATTGACTTCAACAATTGGCTAAGCTTCTGGTGTCATTCTGAGGGGATCCAGTATCTGTCTGCTTGGGATGACATGGTCGACAGACCACGATGCTTTGCCACAGATGACCTGCACCAGTCGCCCCTGGGATTCCGGATACTGGCTAAGGCTCTTGCCTTATAGTGCCTTTTTTAGGCAAGGTTCAAATAACAAATTTACCACCATAACAAGAACAGGCAAGCAAAAACTGAGGGCAATGCTATTCAATGCTAGAAGTCTAAATCTCAAAATGCACTCACTCAAGGCACTCCTAAAAATGGAGAACATTGATATCTGTGCAGTGACTGAGACCTGGTTCAAGGCTCAAGAGAGCACCCCTGCACTACCAGGCTATAACTCATACCACAGTTTTCGGCCATGTAACCTGGACAGAAACACCAAAGGCGGAGGTGTGTCCATAGCATTTATATTACGTTATCTAAAGATGAAAATAGCGAACGCTTTTTCATCGGCCCCAAAACATCTAAACATGAAAATATCAAACATTCAGAACAGCAAATTTTTTCCCATGGAAAAAATTTGCTGCTCCGAAATCGCACACTTACCTGAACCCAACCCGTAACTTTCCTCCACAGCGCTAAGAATAGTGAGGCCACAGAAACGGCCAACCGAATTCTTTCCCGAGGAAAGAATTTGCTGTTCTGCAGCTTCGCTATTCTTAGCATTCACTGAATAGTGTTCGATATCAGAACATTCAAAGTTTTAATACTTTGATGTTCTGATATAGACCCGTGTCCATATTCATTAAGGATATCCACACCTCCATAGGTTCATAGGTTCATAGGTTCATACTAGGCTATCTGCCCTAGGGCATTTATAAGCCTAGCCAGAGTTGTGTGGCTTTCACCACCCCTTAGGTTGAAGAATACTATACCCATTAGTTTGTCGTGCCTCTGTCCAGCAGTGATACAGAGATGATCCCCAGGGTAAATCTACGATCTCCCATCCGCTGGTCAAGATTCCTCTTGAACAGAGCCAGCGAGGTGCTCTGTCTCACATGGACCGGGATTCTGTTCCACAGCATAGGGCGTCTCTGGGTGATGAATCTGTCCCTCCAGCATGTCCTATTTATATCCGTGTTGAGGTTTAAGTCTCTTGCTCTTGTGGCTCTGGTGGATTTGGATTTTTTGAGGTGGAGCATGTCCATTAATTCCGGGTTGGACATGGCCTTGTATGTCAGGCACAGGTCACCTCTGAGCAGACGGTATGTGACTGAATAGAGCTGGAGTTTCTTCAGTCGGGCAGCATATGGCATATTTTTGAGCCCCTTTATCCTTTTGGTGAGGAACTTTTGGGGTCTTTCCAATTGCTGCAGGTGTCGGGTAAGATACATTCCGAATGGAGCATTGTAATCAATCATTGGTCTGATAAGTGAAGAGTACAGGGGAACAATGACCTCCCTTGATCTGGATGTGAATCCCTTCATAATCAGGTGGGCAATGTAGAAGGTCCTCCTAACCACTTTGGCAATGTGAGTGTCAAAAGAAAGGTTACTGTCAACTTGGGTCCCCAGGTCCCTGATAACCTCTTCTGTGCTTAATGGATTGCCACCTATGTGGTAACTTGGGGTTACCTTGTTTTTACCAAAGGGTATGACTATACATTTTTTGGCGTTTAGCTTAAGGCCATGGCTCTGGCACCAGTTATTCATTTCTATGAGACCTCTCTGAAGGATATCTGTGTCTGATGGATTTTCAACTATGGCGCCCAGTTTGCAGTCATCTGCAAACTTTGTCAGCCACAATCCTCCTATGTTTGCCTGCACTTCTGAAAAGTAGATGCCGAACAAGAGGGGGCCCAGGACTGAGCCCTGTGGGACACCGCTTGTGACCGGCTTGGAGTCTGACATGGCACCAGCAACTCTAACCCTGTGGGTTCTGTACTTGAGCCAGTTTGCAACCCATCTTGTGACATATGGGTTTACATTTAAGCTGGTGAGCTTTTCTATGATACCCGAGTGGGGTATTGTGTCAAAAGCTTTTGCAAGGTCAAGGTAGGCTGTGTGAACTGCCTTACCCTCATCAATGGCCTTGGTGACTGTTTCAAAAAGTCGACCAAGTTCAAGAGGCATGATCTGCCCTTGACAAAGCCAAATTGGGTAGGATCCAATGTCTGTAGGTCCCCTATGTCTTTATTTATGAGTTCCATTATGATCCTCTCCATAGCTTTGCAGACCAGGCTTGTTAAGCTTATGGGGCGGTAATTACCAGGGTCCGTAGAAGCACCGCCTTTGTGGAGTGGGACCACAGTTGCCGTACGCCACTCTTTGGGTACGTATCCTGTGGTAAGGCTAAGATTAAACAGCAGCCTTATGTGTGGGTTTAGTTCCTCATTGAGTTCGTGTAGCACACAGCCGGGGACACCATCCGGTCCCATTGATGCTGTGTTTTTAGCTTTAGAGAGAGCAGCTCTCACCTGGGCATTTGAGATGATTGGGAGGCTGCACTCTGCTGGAGTAGATATTTCTCCTTTTGGGGGGGAGAGAGGGGAGAAATTTTCACTGAACCTGTCTGCCAGTATTTTGCAATGTCTGTGGGTTCAGTGATTTTTGTATCATTTTGGACTAATTCTGAGCATATCTGGGAGTTTCCACCCAGATTTCTAACATAGCTAAAGAAGGCCTTATGATTGTCTTTTGAGTCCTTGGTGATTTTTCTCTCCAGGCTAGTTGCTCAGCATAATGCATCCGAGGTTATCCAAATGCAACTAACTCTGGGCAAAACTGCAATCCAAATTGTAGCTTGCTACAGATCTCCTACCATACCGCAGAATTCACACTCCTCTTTTCTTGATGTACTGGAAAATATTAGGGTTCAACCAAACACCCTAATAATGGGCGACTTCACCTACCCCACCATTAACTGGGAAAACTCGTGTACCAACTCCTTAGCTCAACGCTTTCTGGAATTCATAAACTCCAATGCCCTGGATCACCTTATCCACACACCCACCAGGGGCAACACCACCATAGACCTAGTCATTACCAACATGAGTGACCGGTCTTCCACACCTGAAGTCAACTCCTCGTTGTCCCGATCTGACCATAAGCTAATCACCCTTGATATCCACATCCTGCCCCCACCCCCCATTAAGGAAACCATAGTAAAAAATTTCTCCAAAGCCAACTTCATGCTTCTTAAGACAGAAGTGGTGAACTTCATGACATCCATGCAGATGGACAATACAGTTACAACTGCTGAATCCTACACAAATGCACTCTATAAGCACTTACACGAGTGCATGGATCGTGCTATCCCAAACAGAACCAAGATGCTATCCTCCAAAAAAAGGATGCCGATCTGGTGGTCCCCTGCCATAAACAAACTGTACAACAGAAGGAAGAAACCATTGCAAAAGAGAGTAAAATCCCATGAGTGGAGGAGCTCCCTGGTCAGCCTCAGTAAGAAGTTGAGATCCCTTATAAGATCCTCCAAAGCTAGCTATGAAAACAAAATTGCCACTAATTCTAAGGACAGCCACAAAGCATTCTATAGCGATGTCAAGAATCTCAGTGGCAACATCCAGATCTGCTCTGAGTTACAGCACAATGGCACGAAAATTACAGAACCAACTGATATTGCCAACATCCTGGCAGATAGGATCACTGCTAACTTTACCCCCCCCCTCACCCCCTAAAGGCCCCATATATATACAGGAAGAATGCAGAGTCCCTGTAATCACAACTACGCAGAGAAAAGATGCACTCTCTAAAGCCAAAAACACAGCATCCATGGGACCGAACAACATCCCAGGCTGTGTTTTACATGAACTTCAGAATGAAATGGCTCCCCACTTAAGCACCATGTTCAATAATAGCCTCGCATTAGGCTTTGTGCCCACTGAATGGTGCACAGCAACAGTTATCCCACTCCACAAAGGGGGAACCACCACTGATCCTGGGAACTATCGGCCTATTAGCCTGACGAGCCTGTCTGCAAGGCCATGGAACTTAACATCATGGAACTCATAAACAAAGACATTGGTAACCTCCAAACTCTGGATCCCACCCAGTTCGGGTTTGTGAAATGCAGATCATGCCTCCTGAACCTGATCGACTTCTTTGAGGCAGTCACCAAAGCCGTAGATGAGGGTAAGGTAGTTCACACAGCCTGTCTTGACCTCACCAAGGCTTTTGACACCATCCCCCATTCTGGAATTATAGATAAACTCACTAAACTAGGTATAAATCCCTACATCACAAGATGGGTTGCCAACTGGCTCACTGACAGAACCCACACTGTAAAAGTTGCAGACTCCAAATCTGACTTCAAAGCAGTGACAAGTGGAGTACCACAGGGTTCTGTCCTGGGACCTCTCCTGTTTGGTATCTACTTCTCTGAAGTACAGGCTAACACAGAAGGCTTCTGGCTAACGAAGTTCGCTGATGACTGCAAACTAGGAGCCATAGTCAAGTCCTCAGATGATGTGGACATCCTACAGAAGGGCCTCGCTGAGGCAGATGCCTGGTGACAGAGCCATGGCCTCAAGCTCAATGCCAAAAGGTGCAGTGTCATCCCCTTTGGTAAAAACTCTGTACCCATGAACTACCACATAGGCAGCAATCTACTTAACACTGAATGAGTGATGAGACCTTGGGACTCAGGTAGACAGTAGTCTCTCCTTTGATAGTCACATCACCACAGTAGTCAGAAAGTCCTTCTACGTGGCACACCTCATCATAAAAGGGTTCTCATCCAGGAAAAAAGAGATCATTGTTCCCCTCTACTCGACATTCATTAGACCCATTATAGAGTACAACACCCATTTTGGAATGTACCTCACAAGACATCTGCAGCAGCTGGAAAGGCCACAGAAGTACATCACAAAGAGGATTACTGGCCTTAAACAAATGCCCTACACTGACCGCCTCAAAAAACTCCAGCTTTACTCCGTAGCATATCGCCTACTCTGAGGTGATCTCTGCCTAACATATAAAGCTATGTCAAACCCAGAGCTGTTGGAATGCTACACCTACATAAATCCCAATTCCTCCGAGCTACACAGTCTAGGGACCTAAACCTCGTCACCACAATAAACAGGACATGCTGGAGGGATAGATTTCTGTCCCAGAGACTTCCCATACTTTGGAACAGGCTACCCATCTATGTCAAGCAAAGTTCTTCATTAGCACTCTTCAAGAAAAATCTTGATGAGTGGATGGGAAATAGGAAATACACCCCGGGGATCACTTCTGTGTCTCTGCTCAACAGTGGCACAGGAAAATAACTTTCTTGGGTGGCGCAAGCCAGGGAACCTTGTTGGCTAGGCTTACATAGGTCCTTCGGCCGATAGCCTAGTACCTACCTATGAACCTATGCTCCTCTCCCCCAGGTAAAATCAAACATCTAATAACTCGGCTTTCAGTACTGCACATATCTGCTGTGCTGTCTAACAGTGATGTGAAGTTACACGAGGCTCTATCAGTCTGTCGGGAGGTTAACCGAGGCTCTATCAGTCTGTCAGATTGCAATAAACACTATTATGCTGTATCCTCCAAGACTAAGCCCTGTTTATTGACAGTGTCGGTGTTCACTGTGGTTATAATCTCCTTTTCAAATGCACCTCTTAAAAACATAATCTGCTACCTTTCTCCACCCATTGTAGAATGACTTTTGTATTTAGATTGCAACCATAAACTCCTCCTCTCAAGTAATGTTCTGTACGTAAATAGTAGTATATTGTACTACTGTCTCTCTTGAGTAATCAGTTCCCAAATGCTATTTGTTCTGAGAATAGGTGTATATCATGTTACTGTACATTTGTCTCTGACCTTTAACTAAATACTATTTTTTCTGACAATGTAATAATTGCGTATTTTTCAACATGTTTTTAGTCAGGCTTATAAAATAGCTACTAAATGATAAATGACTGCATTGAATGTTTCCTTTAATATAATAATTTTCTGAAGCTTTTCTCAGTGGGTTTTGCTGAAAAGGGATATCATACCCAGTCGGACTTCCCCTGTAAACAAAAATAAAATAAAACAGATAAATGCTTATTTATGTATGCATGTATGTTTTTGTATGGCTGGACCCTATCATCTATTTTATTCAGGGAGCCAGATTCATTAGCACCTACACACAGTGTACATGATCTATACTCAAGGACATTCCTTCCACCTTTGTGTTTTCTAGTTACCCAGAAAGATTACACTAAGAGTACATGTAGTCTACACTTTGTGGTAACCTTTATGAATTCCCCTCAATTTAAGGCTGCAAGAAAATCAGTAGGAAGACTAAAATTAGGGGAAAGAAGGTGTGAATTATACTTGTGCTGTCTGTTCACTCCGAAAGCCAGAACACACTTACTGTAGGCATTAATGAATCCCAGGAAATCTGTTTTATACTGTACACTGCACTGATCAGCCAACTTTACTGCTGGTTGCTAAAGTGGTTAGAAAGACCTTCTACATTGCCCACCTGATCATGAAGGGATTCACATCCAGATCTAGTGAGGTCATTGTTCCCCTGTACTCTTCACTTATCAGACCAATGATCGAGTACAATGCCCCATTCGGGATGTATCTCACCCAACATCTGCAGCAATTGGAGAGACCCCAAAAGTTCCTCACCAAAAGGATAAAGGGACTCCAAAATCTGTCATATGCTGCCAGATTGAAGAAACTCCAGCTCTATTCAGTCGCATACCGTCTGCTCAGAGGTGACATGCGCCTGACATACAAGGCCATGTCCAACCCAGAATTAATGGACATGCTCCACCTCAAAAAATCCAAATCCACCAAAACCACTAGAGCAAGCGACTTAAACCTTAGCACGGATATAAATAGGACGTGCTGGAGGGATAGATTTATCACTCAGAGACTCCCTATGCTGTGGAATAAAATCCCGGTCCATGTGAGGCAGAGCACCTCGCTGACTCTGTTCAAGAGAAATCTAGACCTGTGGATGGGAGATCGTAGGTTTACCCCGGGAATCATATCTGTGTCACTGCTGGACAGAGGCACAACAAACTAATGGGCACAGTATTTTTTCATATAAGGGGTGGCGTAAGCCACAAAAATTTGGGCTAGGCTTATAAATGCCTTAGGGCAGATAGCCTAGTATAAACCTATGAACCTATGAACCTATATCCAGTTTACTATTACCAGAATCCACGTTACCCATGCAACAGGGTGTTTATTCTCCATTTAGAGACTTAGATTTTTTATTTGCCAACACCTCTTTTGCCTTTATTATCTGGCAACAAATCTTTCTTAGCAAAATATATCATTTTATCTCTCTCCTTCTTATTCACTGTAAAAGTGCTGCCATTTTTTGCAAGCTGAGCTTCCATTCTAAATATGTGTAACATTCTTTTATCTGTTCTGCAAGTCTTCAGTTACATTATTTTAACTGCTGCACTGTAGTATCCCACTCTGTCACTATCTGAGCCTCTGTATCGTTCTTTTGCCAATATGTCATGTAACCAGCATCTTGTATGAAGTTTTGCTGTTCATAGCCCTTTGTTCTGAAAATTCCTGTACCCTAGAAGACATTCATGTTTTTCTTCATTCACTGGTGAGCTTAAGACATTTTTGTATAAACATATTTGCACTCTTGCTTTATGTGGTTAAATTAACCACCATAAACTTAATCACCTGACCCCCACTGCATACAGCCCATTCTCAATTCACACAATTCCATCCACAGAACTCCTCATACCTTTTTTCACTAAATTTTTACACTACTCATATTTACCTCCCTCCCTTCTTTTCCCACTTAACTTACTCCTGTTTCTCAGATTTCACTTGATTCTAACTGCTACTACTCTCCTCTCTTATTTATAAATTTAAAAAATGTCTAATTTTCCCACTCCAACCCCCCTTTTTTCTTGTGACACTTAATCTTTTTCTATCACCTGCTTTCTCTATCATCTTCCCCTCTGCTTCTAATTACTGATGTACGATGCTGTAGCTTATAATAACTAAGATTTGATATACAGTACTTTCTGTACACTTATCTTATACTCCGAGTTAATTGTCAATGTTTCCCCTCTAAATGGGGAATTCCTTACGTATTGGAGATGTATGAACGACTTTACCATATTGTTTTATTGCCTTTTCTGAAAATAACACCTTTTAAACTCTCATGCTACAAGTGGAATCCAAGCATTATAATGCATGTTTATTTTATCTCATGTATACTGTATTGTTTGTAAACATTTTTGTAGTGTATGCAATACTTTGTGGAGATTTTCTCCTCGGCCCTCTGCTGAAAAAGGGAGCAAGCTCAGTCAGACATTCCCGGTCAACACATGTCAAATCAATAAATAAAATGTAACTGTGTTCCTCTGTTTTTGGCTTGCTTAGCATACCACCAGTTTGTTTTTTCTTCTGTTTTTGGCTTGCTTAGCACACCACCAGTTTGTTTTTTGTTCCAGTTACTCCAGACCTCTGTGTCCAGTACTACCATTTCTTTCCAGTGGGGCCAGCATTGTTAAGGGAGTTGGGAGAGAATGGGGAGTTGGCTGGTATCCTTCTAGAAGAGGCCATATTAGACAGGGTGGAAAGAAGAGGAGAGGATATGGATGCGTTGAAGGTGGTGCAAAACTAGAAGCCAGCAGCTTCATATATGTAGTCATGTGCACCATAGTTTCTTCTCAATTTCATATGCCCTTACTGTTTTTGATAGTATGGGTAGAAGTGACCTCTGAGGATGTGCTTGTCCTGGGCCACAGAGTGACCATGCCTCTGCAACCCTTTCACATGCCAGCCCTGGGATTGATCCAGACCCTAGTCTCCACCATTGCTCATAGAATGATCTTCCCACCCAGGCACAGACCTTCTGCCGAATGATAGGCAAGTTGCACATCAGGTCTGCCTGCCAGCTCTTTCAGACACCCAAGAGCTAGCCCACCTTGGTTCACCAGTGCCATTGTCAGAGCTTTATCCCCCTACTCTGCTGGACTGGCTACCTACTTTCCTTTGTGACAGCATTCACTTTTTTATTCTGTTTATTAAGCAACTACCTATCATGCATACTGATTCCTTCATTAACTCATTTAACTATCCCTCATAGTTGTTGTTGTCTTTTTGGCTTTTCCTGGTTAGTGGTCGCCACAGCGGAACTCTGGTCTGCTAATGATTGGCAGTAGATTTTTATGGTGCCGAGTTGCCAGCCTGATGCCCATTTACGCATGTCTTTCGATGCCACTCTACCGTGGGGAGGACATGCAGACTCCGCACAGAAGGCACCTCAGCCGAGAAACGAACTGGATAATCTCTTGCTGTGAGGTGACAACACTACTACTGCACCACTGCGCCATCGAATGTAGATGGGAGACCAGTCAATATTAATAGCGTGTAAGAAGTTAGTAGTCAGTAACATGCATTTTAGGGTATGATAAATTTAAACATGAGAGGTAATACAGAAGAAATGTGTTTTAAATGTGTCCAAATTAAATGATGGAAGAAAATCAATCACATGTTGAGGCTGGAGATATTACTGTCGTCTGAAAACTGGAAAGCAACTGTATCAGTTAACATTTTATCAAGGGTATATAAGAATGCTATGAAACTGACAATTAGGTTTTTCACTGATTTGTGCCCACTAAATGCAGTAATAGGCTATGGATCCCCTGTGTTCCTGAAATGGACTGAGTAGCTAATCAGAAAAATGAATGGATGAGTGAACATACTTGTAAAAATTAAGCATTTTGGTTTTAAAATAATGCCTTTACTGGGGTATACAGAATATGTAGAAATAAATTTTCAACTTCATCTTTTACAAATGGCTGTTATTACAGTTGGTTGGATTCTGCAGGAATGGAACCATTTTAGTTGAAATGCTGTTTTGAAAAACATCCACAGCAGTACTGATCTGTTTGTTGCTGACTGCTCAGTCTACATGCTTTCTTTTAACTGAAATTTATTCAACAGTAGTGTTTTTTCTAATCCCTTTTTTATTTTAAAGTTTTTTTTTTTCTGCATGACTTTACAAAAAAGAAAAGGGCTGTAGCTGTGGAGTGCAATAGCAGAGAGCATTATCACATAAGATGTGTTAACTGAAAGTTCTTCTGGGGGAAATTCTACCTCTTCAGTTAAGAACAGAACTTCACATGGCTGTTTACAGAACAGGAAGGTCCATCCTGGTGCAACTTCCAGAGAGTCAGGTCTTCCTACTGATCAATGTCATAGTTTTGCATCCGCAGCATCTTGAGATAAAGAAGAAAGAATACAGCTGCAGGTCTCGCCTTATACGGCATGCCTCATGTATCTCTTGTTGAGGGTAAGATGGCTTTTTTGTTGCGACCTTTTTAAGTAGACATGTTTAAAATCTTGGCTTTTGAACTTTCATACTTGAGTTTTTGGGCTTTTGATGTCTCAGACCATAGACATATTTAATGTAAGATTCTTATTTTCGTTTTCATGCTGTGCACCAATGGGTGTGTTGGCTAGCTAATTAAGCTTTGAAGTAGTGGACTACCATTCCTAGTTAGTTTAGCAATAGCTAGGTTAGTGGTTTCAGGTTTGGCACGTCTGTTGCTGTCAGGCACAGGCATTTCTGCTTCTGACTGTGACGATTGGGGAGAGATGGGCAAAGGCTGCCAGCCTAGTCAAATAGAATTTGATATATAATTCTGGCATTTCTAAATAAATGTAAAATACAGGCATGCTTTCTTTAATGTAAAATAATATTGCGAAATGTGGAACTGCAATATATGTGACAACGTTGCACTCTACTGGCCCAGTGAAGCATGCTGTACCCTTTCATGTTAGAATTCAGCTCCAGGGCGGCTGGATGAAGATTTCATGCCCATTGTTTTAAGGCTAAAGTTTATGACTAGAATTTAGATGTGGAAGGTGCTTTATTGCTCTGGTTTCTGCTGCTAGCATATACATGTGAAATGTCTTGTATTGTTGTAAGTTTTTGAGGAGGTGTTAGATTGCTAAATAATGCAGTCTGTGGCCTGATAACTCAGACCAGGTGTTAAGATGATGCAATATGAATAAAGGGAAAACCTAAGTGTCAAAAATGATTCAGTTTTGGGAGAGCCTTAGAGACATGTTTGTTAGTAATGTTTAAATACTATTTCTCACAAGAGACTGGAAGCATTTTGACTTTGGACATCTAACTTATTAGCACTCTGCCTTGTGCTCACATGTAAGTTTTAGCACTGTGATTTATTGTAGGAGTAGTTAAAGCTAGTAAAGATTAATTAGGTATTTTTCTTTGAAATCAGACCTGTCCTACTGTATTATTTTAAGTTTCTGTGTGATCTCTGGACTTGTAGATATCTCTGTGGTGTAGTAGTTTTGTCTTGTGTTTTGATTATTTATTATTAAATATTTTTAAAACCTTCTACCTGTGGCTGATTTGTGTAGAGATAAGCTCTAGAGTACATTGCATATTTATAGAGGTTATTGTAATAGGCCACTGTAAAGTGAGCCTTGACTGTTAGTCATACTACCATTGGATATTAATATTGCACAGCAATAATTGGACACCCTTTTAAGAGCCTTTTAGTAGCTGATATTATTAACTGGGTGGTGGCAGTAATTACTACCATATAGTCTGGGTAAAGGGACACAGTTGGAGAATCTGTGTCAGCCTTTCCCAAGAGTGTCTGTGAAGTTGTATAAGTACTTATCTCAAACTGTGTGTGTGTGTTGTGTCAGCTACTTGGCAGGGACACATAGCACTGGTTGGACAGAGAGGGTACTGGAGGTTTTAGTTTGCCCAGTTAGGCTGAGACCTGGACCCTATAGCTGTGCCAGTGGGGAGTCTTATTGGGGACCTGGTGAGCAAGGGAGCAACCAGCCCCAGACTGACTGTGATCTCTGTGTACACTTAAGGGAAAATTGTACTTTACTGTGTGTATTAGTTATCCTTTCCTCTTCTAGGAGACAACCTCCCTGGTGTTAGTGGTGAGGATTGAGGCTCCTTGATTGGTGGGCCAGAGCACGGTCGTCACACTGACCATTGCTAGTTTCCTTTCTAGTTATGAAATTACCTGTCCACTGTGTGAAAAATTGTCACATGGCACTGCAGTTGCTGATGTTATTTATTTAGCTTTGTTCGTATACCTGCCAAAGGCATTAATCATGCATGACCAGTTTTAGGGTCAGCCTGGGTTGTGTAGTACAACATAACAACAACAAAAAAGTGCAGGGTTAGAAAAGCAACAACAAAATACAATAGTCGCTATCAAGACTATGGCAGTTAGATGCAAAATAATTGCAGCTTTATGATTTGGGACCATACCTCTCAACTGTACTGAATTTTGCAGAATGTCCAGATTTTTGCCACATATTTTTGGTTAATTTCTCATATGATTGTGGTTTTCTAGCAAATCATTTGCAAATCAGGGTTTAAGTCAGAAAATAATGACAGACATTTGAGTTTCAGAGTTTATACCCTTCAGAAAAATCTGTGCAAATGCAAAACCTGTTATTCTATCAACTTTCTACATTTGTAAGAGCAATATTTAAAACGTGTCCCTATTTTTGGGCCTTTGTTCCCCCCATTATTTATGGCTTTGTCCAGATTTCTTGCTCTAAGAGGTTGAGAGGTATGTTTGGGACAGTTATGATACTAGACTAACATGCAGTAAATGCATCCTAAGACAGATTTATACTAATACTATTTGTATACATACAGATATGACATGCCCAAAAAGTGATAGAGTGTCAGTGAGAGCTGTGGTGAAAGGAACTGTTTATGTATAAAGAGAATTGCTTTATCAGAGGTCAGGTGAGTTAGTGAGGGTGCTTTATTAATATGAGCAGCGATGCAGTACTAGAAACGATCCTTATGTCTTGTGTTACTCCATTTGTATCTCCTTTGTCTGAATAAAATTTCCTTGTATAGTGTCTAAACTTCACCCTTTGTACATGAACTAGTAAGACAGTTAAGTCAGCTCACAACTAGTTATATTTCTGATGCAGTTGATATTACTGTGTGTTATGACTAACTGCAAGGACTTGTCTCAGTGATTTGTTGCTAACTTTTGCTTTATTCTTAAAATTACTTTCATTCTTTATCAGGAGGTACAATCTTAGCAAGGACCTACTACACCTTCAAACAACATGCAGGCTTCTAAATACCAGAGATGTTTTCCTAATGTGTGTCCCCCCTAAAATCTCTTAAAGTCTTTGCCCAGATTCTTGATGAATTTTGAAGCAAAATACATTATTCATTCATTTTCTGACTCCCTACTTTATTTATTTCAGGGCCAGTATGAGGGTGACAGAGCAAACTTTATTTTTACTGTCATTAGGTAAAAGATAGAGAAATGTATCTTGGATAGGACACCAGTATATCATAGTGCACTCACATATAGCACATAAACCTGTGCAAAGTTTAGTTTTCCAGTTCATCCATGGCATGTCTTTAGGATGTGAGAGGAAGCTTGACCATCTTACGAAAGGTCCATATGGACATAGAGCCTTGACACAAGACACTCCCAGCTGAGAAGTGTTGCTAGACAGTGATGCTAACTTGTGCACCACTTATTCATCTAATCAAAATAGAATGTGCTACATATTGGCTCTCCAAGCATAACTACTCTGTCCTAAATGTCTGACTATACAAACGTAGCACATATTGTGACATTTTCATGCACAACATGTTTAATATTGCCACTGGCACTACAACAAGTACATATCAGTCTGGATAAAATTACATTCTTTGCTGGTTTATTCTTTATCTTTTTTATCTGTCTTGTTTTTGGAACTCTGACATATTTCATGGTATAAACTTTGTGCATCGTTGCTGCGTTGTGTTTGAGAAAATTCAATGTGTATCCTATTGAATGCATTTGTGCATTTTCATACTAGTTAAAAAAAACAATTATTCACTTGGAGATGGAAACATGGTACTTTTGCTTTTTGCAACATGCTTTATAATAAAAATGCTCTCTTTGCCTTCAAGAGACTAGGAAGATGTGTTGGGTGGTGAAAAGGTATCCACCCATTTGAAAACGACTCGCTTTCTTGATGTTTTATAATTTAAAGATCACTTATTGTTTTTCTTTTTTTTTTTCCTTTTCTCCCTGTAGTGTCTACTTAGTCACCCATCATGAGTAATAAAGTGAACACTTTAAGGAAGCCTGTCTTGAGAGTCTTACATTGCTTTGTATCACCCGTTAACAAAAGATGAACAATGTGGCTGCTGCTGGGAGTAATAACTGTTTTGCAGAGAAAAGTATCAAACTTTCTGTTTTTGAAACTTCATGGCTTATATTTGGGGCAGCTCACAGTTTTGCATTTCTTTCCTTTATTAAGCAGTTGAAACTAGCTAGCACTCACAGAATTATTCCAGAACTGTCTCTTGTTTATTCTTCTATCCCTATCCATCCCCCTATATCAAGGTGTATTCCTGCCTTAGAAGTCAGGGCTTTTAACGTCTTCCTTCATAGGCTTGTTACAGAAAATAAAAATAAACGAAAGTCAGCATCTATTTCAGTCAGATTTAGATTATGCTTTTTTTTTATTTCCTTTTTGTAGCTTTTGGTTTCAGTTGACCTCCCTTCTTAACTGTTAATCTCCTAGCAGGAAGAACTATGAAAGGCAAAGCCTCCTATCAGGTAGGATTGCCTCTTATGTACCGCATACTGGATGTTCTGAAAGAGTACATCTGTTTACGGCTCACTCCTATTAGCAAAGAGGACTTTGTTTGACTTCTAGGCGGACCAGGCCTCATGCCATTTGTGATGAACAATGTCGATGACACATCTGAAAGCCAATATTTATGGTAGGCTTATGGTTTTCACTTGTTGGTTACAAATATTTTTTTTCTTTTTCTGGATCGCTGAATTATCTCTGTCCTGCTACATGCCCTTATTTATTATTTATTTATTTTATATTTATTTACTGGGAAAGTCAGACTGGACAAAAGTCCTTTTTCAGGGGAGGCTCGGGAAGAAAAGCTCCACGTAAAACAGAATATATTAAAATATACATAAACAAGCTAATATACAACACAAAGGAAATTGTATTTTTACACAAAATAACCGAGTAATAATAATTATGCAAATATTGGTGAACAGATTAAACATAGTTGCCAGAGAAATGTCTATAAAACAATTATATTAGCAGTATCTACGAACTAAAAAGGTAATGTTAACATATTTGCTTCCATGCCAGTTAACTGAACATTGAGGTACACTGTAATGCCAAATCATTCATAACCTCAGTATCTACGAACTAAAAAGGGAATGTTAACATATTTGCTTCCATGCCAGTTAACTGAACATTGAGGTACACTGTAGTGCCAAATCATTCATAACCTCAGGATTCAGTCATTTTTGGTCCCTGTGAGTCATCGTCTGGGTATCTTGAATATGTAATTAGAGTTGTGGATGTAAGGTATCTGGCTGCATTGTCTCCACTTTGCATTTACTGATAAGGCATACTACTAAGCCTTGTGACACGTTTCGTTTGATACTAGAGTAGAAGAGCTGTTTTACTTATTTAAGCTTAATATCCTTGATTATTTCAGCAGTATTCTGCCCTGACATCTGAACCCTGATTAATAGTATTTTGGATAGATGTCTTTCTCCATTGGGAGAACTGAAAAGGGGGAGAAAAACAACAACAATCAGGAAGTTCTGAATGATTTTACATGACAGTCCAACCACATGTACTGTACCCAGTATCAGGAAAGGCTGGAGTCTGTATTTTGCTGAACCTGCTTTAATATAGACTGCCTTCTAAAAATAACCCATTCATTCCATTATTGCTTACAATTATACATGAACATTTAAGCCAAAATTTGGTGATCTAAATTTTTTTGAAGTAAATATATTTTATCAGCTCTTCATAATAAATTTGGATAAATGTGTTTTAGCAAGATTACTTGAGCACAGATATAAGACAGTGTTCTGTAGGGCTACTTTATTTTACACTTTATAAGAGGGTACAGCACCCCGTTACTCTCCACTTCCTTTGCTTACTCCTCTAGTAGTGTTGTTGGGAGGGTTTGAAGGTGTTAGCCCTTCTCTTACAAGTTATAACAGAGGGCAGTGTAACTTGATGCTAAGTAAATAAAGTTGTGAAGGTGAAGAATCAGTAAAATAAATTGTTGCTTAACTATTGTTTGTTTGCAGACGCTGTTTAATGATCAGTTAAAAGCAGACGTGCAAACATATTTTTGCATAGCTCTGTGTATTTATTTGTATACTTAACTCCAGCTGTACATTTCTTCATAGCCAAAGTTTGCACAAGTTCAGAATCAAAGCTGACTGCCACTTAAACTTTTGTGTAACTCTCCCTGTTCTTTTACTTAATTGCTAAACAAACAGTAGATATTTTAAACTTCACTTATCTCTCACAAGCTTATCTGTCAAACTAACTTCCACCATCTCTATTTCTTACTGTACAATCCTGTAGTCCTTAATATCGAATCCACATTTATCTCCTATTTTCCAGTATTACCGTCCTTGCTCTCTTTACTTTTTATTACTCACGTTTTGTTGTTTTTGCTCTTGTGTTTGTCTCCTTGGCAACAATCAAACCTCCCTTTAAGCAGAGAGAATCCAATCATTCTTTTATTCTGGGGTGTCCATTGGAAGCTGAGACAAGAGCAGGCTGGGGGAGGGGCATATTTTAGGCAGCCATGAGGATACTTTTTCTCTTACCAAAATCTTTGCAATGAGAACATCTTGAACAGTGTAACCCACCTCACCCCAATCTTTCAGTGGGAAGTGTCATGCAAATAGCATCACCCTGGTGGCCCACAATGATCTGTCTTGAGAGTGCATATTTCTGAATACTTGCTATGAAGATTAATATCTATTGGTGGCTTGGTGAGTTTTATGACCACCTCCATGAGGCTGCTCTGTAACCACCTGTTCTCTAAGGAAATGCACCTGTGTGTACAGAAATCCTCCCTCCCCACAGATGGGCCTGACCATCTTTCTATCCAGCAGCATCAGGCATCCAGTCCACTAGTCTAACTAGGATTGCTTGGCTGACACTTAGTGATTTTTCCCTCTCCACCACCAGCACTGGCCTCATTTTCTGTTCTGTCTTTATAGTCATACTTCTTTCTTAGAATGTCATCCTTGTAGGTTCTACTAATACCCAGTCTGACAGTAGAAATTAAAGTATGGGTAACAAACCTTTGAAATACTGAGCTGCTGGAAATATTGGATGAAAACAAAAAAAAAATGTAGATAGATATACATGTGTGTAAATATGGAAGTGTTTGAACTGTAATGTTGGCCAGAACTGATATAGCAGATGCTCTGTGAGAGTATAACTAGCAGACTTTCTGCCTTGTTATGCCTAATGAGCCTGATATCATATGGTAACTGTTTCAGCTCTGTATGGCTTTTTGGATCAAGTTGTGGCAGAAAATGCACCTGGACCAGCCCATCTGCCTAGAAAACAATCAGATGAATAAATACACTTGACAATCCAGACTGCCTCAAAGTTTTGCATTACTGCCTCTGTATAAATAACCTCACAATCCTCTTTTGAGTAAAACACTACTTTACTGACTCAGCTAGACAAAACAGTCACTTCTCTTCTACCCCCATACTATTATATGCCTCTCCTATCCTAACTAATCTCATCTCTTCTCTATCAGCCAAACTAGAACAGTGCTACAATAAAGGAGCTAAATTTGCAACCGACCAACAATACAAATCACATCACTGTCTTGAACTAATTAATTCTCAGTTGTACTCCTAACTAATTGCAACCTTCAAACTACTGCACATCCATGAAATATTCCCATCTTTTCAGTTATTCAGCCTTACACTTCTAGGAGACCTCTGCAATCCACTAACAAATCATTATTCTCCATAAACCTAGCAACAATGCAGGATACTCCCTGTATTCACACTGCATTGCTAATACAGTAGCTGGAATAACAATCCACTCCACTTAGGAATGGTATTAAAAGACTTTAAATGCCATCTAAAGCAACACCTGACTAAACTCTTACTAATTTAACTATACAAATTAGTGCCATAACTCTCTACTGCATAAAACTTAATGTGCTGTCATCATAGCTATACCCTCCTTTATCATCTTGTGAAAGGCTGCCAGCCCAGCTAGATAGAATTTTGTAGATAATTCTATGTCATTGTAAATATTAATAAAATCCACAGGCTATTACACAAATGTAAAGAAAACTGTGTTAAATGTCGAACTTCAAAAATGCAACCACAGTGCACTCTGCTGGATGAAAGCTGATAAAGTAAAGCATTTTATGACTGATCTCAAAGCTCGGAGACAGAATGTCTGGACTAAGGAATTCCTTCTATTGTTTTGAGACCAGAGTTAATTGCTAGATTTTACATGTATAATGTCTTTTATTGCTGTGGTTTCCTGGCCTGGTGCAAGATCAAATAACTGTTTCTGTTAGCCCGGGAAATGAAATCAGAAGTGTCAAGAATGATGTAATCTAAAATGAGTCAGCAGTGATGTATTATCAATTTAAAACTTTCTCAGTGAAAGAGAATTTGAACATTTTGGATTTTGTCTGAAGAACATCCACTCACCAATACTCTGCCTTTGCTCTGTATGTAAATAGGATCTTAGACTTTTTAGTTTTTCTCTTGGAAATAGAAAATAGTAAGGTTAGACTGTCTGTTTTTATGTCAGACTATTCTACAGTATTATTTTAAGCATTTTCCTGTGATCTCTGAACTCTTGACTAACACTGTGTTGAACTGAGGAGATTTGTCTTGTGTTTTTATTATTTATTATTAAATATTTTTAAACCTTTCAACTGTGGCTGTTTTGTGTAGAGATAATTGAAGCTGTAGAGTACATTGCATGTATATAGTGATACTGTACAAAGCCACTCCAATAAGCCTTAAAAGTTCTGGTCACACTTACTAATTGGATAATAATAATGCACAGTAGAATTGGACACCCTTTGGGAAGGGCCTAATTCGTAACTGATAAATAGGGGTTTTGGTGGCAATGGATTACTACCTTATAGCCTGTACAGAAGGTGCACAGCTAGTGAACCTGTGCCAACCTTCCCCAGGAGTGTCTGTGTGGTTGTATATAAATTATATCTCATAGTGTGTGTGTGTGTGTGTGCGTGTGTGTGTCAGCTACTTGGGCAGGGACATGAAGCAGTGGTTGGACAGAAGAAGTTCTGGGAGGACTTGGCTTGGAACCCTGGCTAAGGACTCCAGTATAGCTGTGTCAGTGGGGAGTCCTATTGGGGATCTGGAGAGAAAGGGAGAAACTGGCCCCAGACTGACTCTGATCTTTGTGTGCTCTTAAGGGAATTTGTACTTTACGGTGTGTGTACTTGTTATCCTTCCCAATGTGCACGGCCCTCACTGGTATTAGTTGTGAGGATTGAGGCTCCTTGATTACTGGGCCAGGGCACGGGCTTCGCACAACTCATCTCCTTTATTTCCCTTGTGCCTCCTACCCTCATTCCTTTCTTTGGGCTGCCCTGACTCTATCTTATCTTCTTATGTCTCAAACTTTGAACAAGTCTTTATAGTAACAAATATTCACACATAAAAACCTGACAGTCTATGTATACTGATGATCTTTCCATGTATATACCTCACTGTATTTAAAAAAATAGTTATTCATATACCATCCATGCATTTATCTGTAATGGAAACTGTTTGTAAATGATGTAACTCATGTCAAGGCTATAAATGATGAAGCAATGTAAATGATGTCCACAGTCTTTGCATAATGTAGCTTTTCTGTCATAGCTACCACTGAAAAAGATCACTGCTCAGTTGAACTTTCCCGGTAAACAAATGCCAATAAATAATCCATCTCCTGATGTATTGTTTTGAAGCATTTTATGTATATGTGGGATGCTGGGATATATACTCTATATGAACAATTGTAGAACATAGCCCAAACAGAAAGGAAAAATTGACTGACAGTGGTTTCAAGTAGGCCATGCCTGTTTTTCATGACTTGTGTTCCTGTGAAGACGGAAAATGCTAGTTCTAAGTAAATCATAGATATTGTGTATCACATTGAGTGACTACTGCTTTTTCAAGAAATTTTGGGTATAATATGACAGTTGTAGGTTTTCAGACTTCACAAATTGTTCCAGCTGCCTGTGAAACATTCATAATATGTTAGAGGGGAGCAGAAATGAATGTGCACCTAATGAAACTTGGGTATCCATCTATCAGCTCCAACTGCCCTATGATGACATGTATTTTGCAACCATTTTTAATCTCTTTTGTGTCACCTTCATCATTAATCTATCAGTGTTACACCAGAACATTCTGGAGTTACTCATTGCTCAATTTTGCTGGATCTTTAGATAGTCAGCATTGGCTCTATTGACTATTTGTTTTTTAAATCTATTTTTAATGTTGCAAGACTTGACCTGTCTAGAATATTTTAGATCATTTTGTCATTAACTACCTGTAGAATATTAGATGGCAACCAGGGAACAGTTGAATATCGTGCCTGCAAGATCTATAATATATAAAAATATTGCTGACACTGCTGAAGAACATAATCGCTTCTTTAAGGGACCATGATTCAGACAACCTACCTTAGCCTCATTACTCTGTATATACTAACTTTGAGGCTGGTCAACTTTGAGGGTAAAGAGAAAATCTGATGTTGTTAATCTTCATTCATTCATGATGAATGGTATATCGGTTCCATACTTGGAACCAACTCAGCCGTTATAACAAGCTCGTGCCAAAAACTCTCGAGCTAAGGCTTACCCATAGTGCCCCTCTCTTCATCTCCTCAGATCTCGTTTGCTGCGTAGTATGTCAAGAAACGTCAAGCCATCTCTCCAGCTAAGTGGAATATATTTTCTAATATCTTTCAATAATATTTCTTCTGCTTTTGGAATTTTTCCCCTCTAATCCTTCCTTTATTAGTCATTGATAATTTTCTTACATTTTCTGTCTGAGTGACCTCCCGATTTTCTTACCAATTTTTGGTATTTATTCATGCCATTGGTGGTACAGACCCTCCCTCCCTTACCGCTGTGGTAGTTATTAAATACGATCGCTGGTATTCTTTCCCTTCCCCTTCCCTTTACCTGTTGGCTACTCTTTTTTGCCATTGTTTGTAATTAAAAACAAATAAATAAATAAAATTAGTTTTCCTTTCCTGAGTGTGTGTGTGTGTGTGTGTGTGTGTGTGTGTGTGTGTGTGTGTGTGTGTGTGTGTGTGTGTGTGTGTGTGTGTGTGTGTTTCATCTGTACAGCTATTCTGACAAGGCCTTTCCCTTGTTTTTGTTCCTTTTGTAGGTTGATATATTGAATTTTAGACCAATTGTTATAATGGCTGATAAGAAGGGGACAACAGGTTTCAAACAGTGTGATAAGTGTGGCAGGAAAATGCCTAATTCTGACGGACATTTACTGTCTTGGTGTTCCACATTTGAAGGTTCTGTCCCCATGTGAACTATGTAAAGTCTTTAGTGCCCGCACTTTGGCAGAAAGAAAAAACAAGTTAATTTTAAAGGGTCTCTTGAAAACCCCTTTTTCGGAGGCTTTATCTGAGGTGGAGGTTTTAACCCCTCCTAAAAAGGAACCCAAGAAGAGGAGTCAGTCTGTGCCATCTTCTGCTCATACTACTGAATCTAAATCTGCTAACTCCCACATGGAACAAAATCCTAACAACCGAAACTGAGTTCTGCACCCATCTGAGCACCAGTGCCTAAGGATCCGTCCACGGTGCCATCCTTAGCTATAGAACCAATTATGCCTTCAACACCTACGGTACTGACCACTTCTACCGTAGCACAGACACTCTTTGCACCAAAAATAGTCTCCCCAAATTCAGGTCACTATCCCCCCTCCAATGCAACCTTCTGGTCCTTTGACCATGGAGCAGAAGGTTGAAACCTTGGCTCGGACCTGATAGATCCATTTCTGGGGCAACAATTGAGCCCTTTTCTTGAATGGTCTGATTGTCCATCAGAAATGTCAACCCGCTCCACCAGGAGCCTTTTGGAGCTTGATGTAGTGAGACTCATGGATCAGCGAATTCCTATTCCATCTAAATCCTCCCTCCCACCTGGAACCGAGGAATTTTTTCCACGGACACCGACATATAGTCCTCCTTCAATCTCCCCAAAGGTTTTGGAGCCCTCTATGATGACTCCTGTCCCTGTTCCAGCTTCTTCGGTTCCACTGGTAGATCTTACCATGATTCTAGAGCCTACCCTATGGTCCTTGACTCAGTCAGAGCTGACCCATCCTCGAGATCATGACTGGTGGCCTGGTGGCACTGTTACTCCTAGTATGGCACCTATTTTTCTATGGTGCCATCTACGGTTCTGGTTGTTTCGATGGCTCTGAGTCATCTCGTGGCTCCTTCCCTGGGAGCATGCTCATCGGAGCAGGTAGTGACCCCAGTTCCAAGGATGTCTTTCTTGGTTTCAGACTCCCGTCCCTCTTTGGACAAGCCTGCTTTCCAGGTGATGGAGAGGGCACTCGCCTCAGCAGGTTCTCAGCTGGTCCCGTTGTGCCGGAAGGCCATATATACATGTCCTCTGGTCCGCTGCTGACACAGTCCACTACCTTGGGACATCAAGCATGGGAACCACAAGATACCCTACAGTAGGGCACCCTCTCTTCAGATACCCCCACTGAGAAGCCATCCCGTAAGAGATCGTTCAAGACGAAGCACGTGGATTCCCCTGAAGAATCCATCACTGAAGATACAGACTACAATGTGGGGGAAGGGACTGCATAGTTGCCCACTGAGGATGTCTCCTTTGGGGACATACTAGAAATCTTAAAGCAGTGAGGAGACTGGAAGCCCACCAACCCTTCCTCTGAGGAGTCTGTGTTCTTGCAGGCTTTCCGTGCTCGACTCTTTACTTCCTGGGTGACCCCACCTGCAGATGATCTAGTTCAGCTCATTTTGCAGCATGCCTGGAGGAATCCTGATAGAATTGAGCCTATCCTGCAGAGAACAGACAAAATATCTATCCCCCCCAGAGCATCACCCCCATTGTCCAAAGGGTTGGCAGTAGATGCTATGGTGGTGGCAGCAGCCACTAGGAAAGAACCCGCCGAGGAGAGTCCTGTAGTTCATCCTCTAAACAGGGAGTCTCAGATGATGGACAGACTAGGGAAGCCAGATGTATGCTTCATTGACCTTTGCTATTTGGTCCTTGAATTTCCTGACACACTTTCCCCATCTCCAGAGGGACCTGATCACAGAATTCTTGTGACCCCTAGCAGGAGCAGTATCTGATGAGCTACATGACAAAGTTGTCTCACAGGTTGCCACTCCTCCATGCAATTGATTTCTCATACTACCAAAGGAGAGGCTAGAGCAGTGAGTGCAGGCATTGTCATGGTTCATCATGCCTGGATGCGCTTATGTGACTTCATGGACCCTTTTAAGTCTTCCTTTGTCAATGTTCCTGTTGATGCTTCCTCTCTTTTTGGCCCAAAAGTGAAAGACACATTAGCCAGGTGTGAAAAGGATGGCAGGACCCTGTCTGCCATGGGTGTGCATTTTTCCACTCCCCAAAGATCCTACTCTAGAAATCAGAAGAGTGGAAAGATGTGGTTCTGGAAATCCCAGGGTCATTTCCGTGACACACGTGGCGAGTTATCCCCCGGGCCAGAGGGGGTAATTCATAAGGAAGACACTCCTCCCAAGGTAGAGGGGGTCTGTGTAATCAGGGATCCAGAGATTCTTTCTCTGGGCAGCCGTATCAGTGTTCCTGAAGAGCAACCCGATTGCTTGCCGCTGGAAGCAGTTGGAGGATGATTTTCTCTGCAGCACCTAGCCTGGCATTACATAACAACAGATTCTTGGGTGCTGACGATAGTTACCAGAGGTTATCATATATCTTTCGATCTTTACCTGAGGCTGCAAAGGCATATCCCCAATGTTCCACCCAGTCAGTGGGATGCAGCACCACAGGAAATTCAAAAGTTTCTTCTAAAAAGAGTTATCCAAACAGTCCCACCAGACCAGATAGCATCCGGATTTTACTCAAGGTTCTTTTTAGTGCCAAAAAAGACAAGGGACTGGAGGCCAGTTTTGGACCTCAGCATCTTAAACAAGTTCATCATTCAGACAAAATTCCTGATGGTCACGGTTCAGTCTGTCCTCCCGTTTCTGGAGAAAGATGATTGGATGTGCTTGATAGATCTCCAGGATGCGTATTATCACATAAAAATGGACAAATGCTCCAGATTTCTCCGCTTCTGGCTGAGAGCCAATCACTACCAATTTTGAGTGCTGCCTTTGGTCTCTCCACAGCCCCCAGAGTGTTCACCAAATGTATGGCAGTGGTAACAGCTCACTTGAGACTGCAAGGATTCTATTTAGACGATTGGCTCCTTACTGCCCCTTCCAAGCATCTACTGCTTCGAGCCTTGCATTACACCCTACAGCTAGCAGGATCCTTAGGGATCTCAGTAAATGAAGAAAAGTCCAAACTGGTACCTACTCAAAATCTAGAATTCATAGATGCAACATTCGACACTTGGGCTTGCCTGGTCACCCTCCCGCTTCACAGGCTCCAAAAATTAAGATCTGAACTCCGAGTGATACTCTCTCAGGACAAGGTCCCAGCTCATGCAGTCCATCAACTACTAGGATCAATGGCAGCAATGATTACTAGCGAGACTAACACATGAGACTACTACAATGGCTCCTAGCATCACAGTGGTCCCTTTTAACTCATCATATGTCCTTCCCGATCCACGTAACAAACCGCTGCAAACAAGACTTACATTGCTGAATGAAGCCAGAAAAGGAACTATGACGTTGCCCCTTCTCACCCTCTCAGCCCAAGGCCATAGTGACCATAGACACATCCCTAATGGGGTTGCAGGGCATTTTCAGGGGAAGACCGTCCAAGGGCACCTGGTCCCCTGAGAAGGTCAACCTGCATGTCAGTGTCCTAGAACTGAGGGCAGTGCTTCTGGCGTTGCAAGCATTCCAGTCTGTTCTCCCTTCAGGGTTTATTGCTATCCAGTTGGACAACATGTCCGTCATCTGGTATATCAACAAACAGGGAAGAACCAAATCCTACCCATTGTGTCGGGAAGACATGAGAGTTTGGCAATGGGTGATATCTTCCATCCGCTTTCTGATAGTAATGCATATTCCCGGGGATTCCAAAATTATTGCAGACAAGCTGAGCACATGCATCCTTCTGCCTCACAAGTGGTCCCTCAATCCTGTCATAGCAGCAAAGATCTTTAGCTCCTGGGGTCAGCCTTGCTGTGATTTATTCACATCTTCCGCCAACCACAAATGCAGCAGCTACTTTGCCCTAATCGCCCCTCAGGGGGAGTCCCCAAGGAATGCACTAATACATGACTGGCCCACGGGACTCCTTTACGCCTTTCCTCCTCTTCCTCTGATCCCATAATTTCTAAAGAAGGCTCTTTGGTTGAGAAGCAGAGTAATCCTCATTGCACTGTATTGGCCCCGACAATTTTGATTCCCCTTCCTTTGGCTTCACCTGATCCATTGACCGTGGACTCTGGATCCAACTCCGGAATTAGTGTTGCACCTGGAATGGTTGATCCATCGACACATATCAAGTCTCAAGCTGACAGCTTGGTTCCTCCACTTCCATTAATTGCCAGGCAGAATAATCTATCCTCCCCTGTATGAAACATTCTTTTGGCTTCTCATAAGCCATCCACCAGAAAACTTTATTTCAGCAAGTGGAAAAAATTCATAATTTGGTTTCGAGAGAAGGGACTAGACCCCTTTTCAGCTTCGGTTAGCTCGGTATTGGACTATTTATCAAATTTCCTACATCTGGGATCAGCAGCTTCCACTATTTGAGTCCAATTGGCGGCTATTTCAAACTTCCACAATGGTTTGTAGGACTCCTCTTTGATATTTCACTGTCTCTGTAAGACCTTTTTGAAAGGGGTCACACATATCAGACCACCCTTCAAAGAACCAGTTGAACCTTGGAATTTGACACTAGTTCTACAAACCGTGACTTTGAGTCTGCTGCCACTGGCGATATGAAGTTTTTATCTTGGAAAACTTTATTCTTGGTAGCAATTACCTCAGCAAGGTGAATATCAGAACTACAAGCTTTGTGCATAAAATGCCCTTACATGGTTTTCCATAAAGAGAGAGTATCACTTCAGACTAATCTCTCCTTACTCAAAGTTGTTTCAGATTTAAGTATTAATCAATCAATTGACCTACCAGTCTTCTTCCCCAATTTTTCTAATAAAGGAGAATATTGTCTGCATTTGTTGGATGTACATGGACAGTTATGTTTCTACTTAAACAGGACTAAATCATTATGAAAATCTGATTAATTCTTATCCTACTCAGGACCAAAATTGGGAAAACCTGTTTCTAAAGTAACTTTAGCTAAATGGCTGAGAGAATGTATTTTCTTTGCCTACCAACAAAACCAAATCCATTTAACAACTAAAATGAAAGTGCACTTAACCAGATCAGTTGCTGTGTCTGTTGCTTTCCATTCCAGAGCTTTCATGGATGATATTTGTGCAGCAACCACATGGACTACACCTCATACTTTTATCACTTTTGGTCTCCAGGGGGAGAGCATCCTTTGCCTTAGTGGTGCTCAGGAATATTCTTCCATAGGGCATCCCAGGGATTCAAGTAGCTAGAGATGCTGTCCCATTCATCATGAATGAATGAAGATTAACAACATCAGATAAAAATGTTGTGTTCTTACCATAACATTCTATCTGTGTTGTTGATCTTCATTCATTCATTCATGACTTCCCACCATCCTACCCTCTCTGAAAAGCTCCTGGAGGTTCGGATTTGGTCCTAGCTTCATCATAGGGCATTTGCTCAGACAAAGCCTCCATTTTCCATTCTTACGGACAAACTCGATCTGAGGAGCTGAAGAGAGGGCCCTTTTACCCAGACTATATAGTAGTACCGCTTGCCACCACCCACTAATATTTATTAGCTACCAAAAAGCCCTTATGAAAGGGTGTCCAGTTATACTGTGCTATATTATTATCCAAATCATGGTAAGTGTGACTGAACATCAAGGCTGTTGGAGTGGCTTTGTACAATATCACTTAATACATGCAATATACTCTTAGAGCTTAAATTATCTCTGCACAAAACAGCCACTGTTGAAAGGTTTAAAAATATTTAATAATAAATAATAAAAACACAAGACAATACTTCTTACTACACAGTGCTAGTCAAGAGTTCAGAGATCACAGGAACATGCTTAAAATAATACAGTATAATAGTTCTGACATCAATACAGAAAAAAACTAATCTAATCTTCCTAGTTTCTAGCTATATGTAAGAGAAAACATAGTTCTAAAATAAACTTACGTATAGAACACAGGCAGAGTGCTGGTGAGTTGGATGTTCTCAAGACAAATGCTAAATGCCCTCATTCTTTCTGTCCTTAAATTGATAACACAGTACCACTGATTCACTTCAGATTACATCATTTCTTTCTGGTTCCCAGGCTAACAGAAACTCAGAGGTTAATAGCCCTTTTGATCTTGCAGCTGGTCAAGAGGCCAGAGCAATAAAAGAAATTATACATGTAAATTCTAGCCATTACTCCGGCCTCAAAACATTAGGGAGAATGCCTCCCTCTGGACATCTCAGCTCTGAGTTTTAGATCAAAGAATTTCACAATGCTTCACTTATCAGCTTTCTTACAGCAGAGTGCACTGTTACATTTTTCCAGTTCAATATCCAATACAATCTTTTCACATTTAAGAGAACAAATCTGTGGCTTACATTAATATTTACAAATGACAGAATTATCTACAAAATTGTATGTGGCTAGGCTGGCAACCTTCAACTATCTTCACAGGTGTGGCTTGAGCATTTAAAAAAATGAAGATGTTCTTCGTCTCACATTGCTGCAGTCATAACCATTGGGTAGTCCGCTGTCCTCGGTCGGCCCGAATACCAAAGAGCTAGGCTGGCGTCGGTCATTGTCGCCCAGAACTGACGTCAGTACGTATTGGTACTTAAGCGCATGACCGATGCCATATCCTCAGTCTTTCTTGCCGCGTGGTCCGAAGCAGAAGCAGCGTTTGCAAATGCCGTTCGGCATTCTGAAATTTTCATATTTCGAGTTTCAGACCGAAGACCAAGTTGGGCTAAGTACCCCGTTGGGGAAATTTTTGTCTTTTCTTGCCTCAGTTATCCGGATGTCAGAAAAAGTTAATAATTGCATTTCTTGTGGGAAACAGATACCTCATAGGGACTATCATTCTTTCTGTATTCCTTGCTTGGGGCCTGAGCACGACGTGGTCGGGTGTCGCTTTTGCGCTAGATTTAATAAGCGCACCATTAAACGCAGATTAGACTGTGCCAGGCTTGTTTTTGGTAAGCGGTGTAACTATAACATGCCGTCGGATCCTCCGACGCCCGCTACCGCTAAAAAGCGCAAAGATAAATCTTTGAGGTCTAAACCGGATGAGTCGTCCGTTGCGGATGCCGGTTCTTCGGAGCCTCCGGTTGAATCTGTGGATCCAGCCGAGGTTTCGGCTGAATCCCAGGGGGAACCTTTACTTTTGCAGGAGTTGGCTTCTCCAGAGTTAGGCCCAGCTGAGGGTGCTTCTCAGGTATCAGTGGTGCCATCTTTACAAAAGGTTGTTAGGCCTTCTACTTCAGTGGCTAAAGGCCATTCTAAGGTTAAATCTGGTTCTGTGGGCCCTGGTCATAGTTCAGGCTCTCCTACCTCTGTCCCAAAGAAGCATATGTTGAAAATGGCAGAGGATTTGATTACTTTAATCAGGGGTTCTATGCCCCCCCCCCAGAGAAGAGGCCTAGGGTGGAGCCAGAGTTAGAGGGGATGGAGCATTCTTCAGACTACTCTGATTCTTCAGCTGAAGAAATTCAGGATTTCCCTTCTTATTCAGATTCAGAGGCAGAGGACTCCTGTCCTTCTGCTTCTCCTCCAGAGGATTTTTCTTTTTCTGAAACTTTACATTCCATGAGGGAACATTTCAAGTGGGAAGGTCAGGATTTCTCTGACTCTCGGAAAAGGCTTAGGGAATTTTTGTTTCTGCCTCAACATAGGCCCCTGGCTATTCCTCCTGTTTTAGATGTTGTTCAAGATGTTTTTTCTGAGTCTTCCCTTAATCCTGATTCTTTGCCTCCTGCCCCTGTTAAGCCAGATAGGTATTACAGAGTTCCAGAGGCACATAAGCATTTGTATAAGAGTCCTAGAGCTGATCCAGAAACTATTATTCAAGGTCCGAAGGGTGTTAGGGCTTCGGTGGCTAAGAATACAGTTCCTGTGGATAAAGATTCTAGAGCATTAGATAGGTGGGGGAAAAAAGTGTACACCTCCTCTACGTTAGGTATGAGGGCTTTGAATTGCCAATTTCATATGCTGAAGTATCAGAATTTTTTGTTAAGCCAATTGAAGGCTAAAGTGGATGCCTTATCTGAGGGTATAGAGTGTAAGGAGCTCCAGGAGTTGGTTCATGCATCAGATCAGGTTGGCAAACATTCTTTGCAGTGTGGTTTTGATGCCCTTCAGGCTTCTTCCAGGGTGGCTGCTACAGGTTCAGTAATTCGTAGACATGCCTGGCTTAAGGATCAAAATTTGTCAGAGCATGTTAAGGCCCTGATTTTGGATGCTCCTCTACAATCTGAAGTACTTTTTGGTCCTCCTGTGGAATCAGTTTTGAAAAAGATGGAAGATAAGGCTAAGTCTATGCAGGTGGTCAAGGATTTTATGCAGGTGCAGCCCCCTAAGTTTAGTAGGAATTGGCCTGCTAGAGGATGGTCTTATCCTTCATCAGATTATCAGTCTAAGGGCAGGTCTAGACGTGGTAGAGGCAGGACTCACACTCAGGGTTCTTTCAAACCTAGGACTTGGAGTTCTCCTGCACAGTCCTCTGGTGAGGGCAGGGGTCAGTCCTTTCGTAAACAGACCCAATGACATGTGTCTTCCGCTGCCAGACCCTTCTTTACTGGCAGCTCCTCTAGGAGGAAAGTTGGGACTTTTTCAACAAAACTGGCATTTGGTCACCCAGGACAAATGGGTGTTGGATATAATAAATCTAGGTTACAAGTTTTATTTTCACACTTTTCCTCCTTTCCGAGGCATGCCGGATGTGCCTCCTCAGCAAAGGCGGGAGGCTCAGGAGCAAATTTCTTTGCTTTCAAAGATGAGGGCAATTCAGGTGGTCCCTCCATCAGAGGTAGGCCTAGGGTTTTATTCCCGTCTATTCCTAGTGCCAAAGAAAGGAAACACTTGGAGGCCGATTCTGGATTTGTCCATTCTCAGTACCTACCTAGATATTCCAAAGTTCAAGATGTTAACTCTACAACAACTTCTGCCCATGCTAGGCAAAGATCATTGGATGGTGACCCTGGATCTCAAAGAGGCCTATCTTCACATACCTATCAGGCCCAGCTGCAGGAGATTTCTGAGGTTTCGGGCTGGTACTTCTCATTATCAGTTCTCTGCATTGCCCTTTGGTTTATCTACTGCACCCAGGGTATTCACAAAGGTTCTGGCTCCTGTAATAGCCTTCTTCAGACAGAGAGGAATACAAATTTATCCTTATCTGGACGATTGCCTGATTCTTGCTCAAAACAAAGACAAGTTACTACAGCACCTTCAGTATGTAATGGCAGTTTTAAGGTGCCTAGGGTATTCTGTGAACGAAATAAAGTCCAGTCTAGTGCCCTCTCAGAACATGTGCTTTCTGGGTGTGAGACTGAATACAGCTTCTCAGATGGCATTTCTGACCCCGGACAAACAAAGATCTCTTCATCTATACTTCCAGCAATTATCAACAATGTCCAGGCTGACTGCAAGGACAGTCCTTCAAGCCTTGGGGTTCATGGCATCTTGCATTCTAGTACTTCCCAATGCCAAACTGCATATGAGGAAGCTACAATGGTATCTCAAAAGTGTGTGGACTCAACACTGCCACGGTTTGGACAAAGTCATTCGGATTTTACCTTGCATCCAGAAGGAATTCTTGTGGTGGGCTCAGGAATGTCACCTAAACAAGGGACTCTCTGTGTCTCAACCAGAGGCAAGTCAGATTCTAACGACGGATGCCTCGGATTTGGCTTGGGGAGCACACTTCAATGGGAAATGGATACAAGACATGTGGCCTCCCAGACTTCTACATTTGCATATCAACATGAAGGAGATGTTAGCAGTCCAATTTGCCTTGATGACCTTCAAGGACCTACTTCAGCCGGGACAGGTGTTGATTCGAACAGACAACACAACAGTCATGTGGTACATCAACAAGCAGGGAGGAACCCATTCATATCCCCTTTGCAGACAAGCAATGATATTGTGGGACACTGCTCTAAGTTTACACATCAATCTTCAAGCACGGTTTCTGCCAGGGGCACTGAATTCACTAGCAGATGTATTGAGCAGGCAAATTGTGGATCCCCACGAGTGGAAACTGGATCCTCAGGTTTTCAAACAGTTGACAGTGGCTTGGGGAACTCCAGACATAGATCTGTTCGCTTCTCCATTA
Organism: Protopterus annectens; assembly: GCF_019279795.1. Taxonomy (NCBI): domain Eukaryota; kingdom Metazoa; phylum Chordata; order Ceratodontiformes; family Protopteridae; genus Protopterus; species Protopterus annectens. The sequence continues at coordinate 136,777,985 of NC_056744.1, forward strand.
AATTTCCAACTGCCAAAATTTTGCACAAAGATGTTTCACCCAAATGCTTGGAAAGTGGATGCTCTATCTTTCAGTTGGAACAACCTTCACGTGTATGCTTTTCCTCCTCTGCCGCTTCTCCCCAAAGTACTCTTGAAAGCCAGGCGGGACAAGCCTTGCATGATTCTAATAGCACCAGATTGGCCACGTCAGCATTGGTATCCTCTGCTGAGGAGTTTAATTCAGGAGCCTCCTTGGCCTTTGCCTCAGATTCCTCATCTACTATCCCAGTCAAACAATCACTTACTCAATGTCAGAGTGCAGTCCCTGCATCTAACTGCCTGGCGTATTCTGTAATGGAGCCGGTAGGGTCTCAGCTTCTTCAACAGGTTTTAGATGTCATTTTGGAAGCAAGGCGGCCTAGTACTCGAAAGATTTATGCGGATAAATGGAAGAGATTTTTTCTTTGGAGCACAACAAAGGGCTTTGATGTTTCAGTGCCTAATTTGAGTTTTGCACTTCAGTATCTTACTGAGTTACTGGACAAGGGTTTGTCCTTCTCTTCTGTGAAGGTTCATGCTGCAGCCATTTCTGCTCACTATGATTGTGACCCTCCTTTATTTTCTCACCCTTTGTTCAAACAATTTCTTAGAGGGGCAAAGAATATAAGACCCCCATGCAGAGCTCCTACTCCTTCCTGGGATCTCAATTTTGTGTTAGAAAAGCTTACTTTACCTCCTTTTGAACCTGCAGCTACGTCTGACTTGAAGTTTTTGTCTTGGAAGACTGCTTTTTTGTTGGCCATTACTTCTGCTAGGAGGGTATCTGAATTGCAGGCACTCATGGCAGTTGAACCCTTTTTGATTTTCCATAAGGATAGAGTTTCTTTGCGTACTAACCCTACCTTTATGCCTAAAGTGATTTCTAATGTGGCCTTGAACCAGTCTATTCATTTGCCTACTTTTTATGCTGATCCCCAAAATAGGGGGGAAAAAGTCTTGCATTCTTTGGATATCCACAGACAGCTACACTATTATTTGAGCAGAACTAAGGAGTTCAGGCAGACTCAACAGTTATTTGTTTCCTTTGCTTTGGGTTCACAAGGGAAAGCTGTTTCAAAGCAGACTATTTCTAAGTGGATTGGTCAATGTATTGCTTTTTGTTATTCTTATCATGGGAAGAATGTTCCTGCTGGAATCAGGCCTCATTCTACTAGGGCTACTGCCACATCTACTGCTTTTTTGAGGGGGGTAGCTACTTAGGATATTTTGGAGGCAGCTACTTGGAGTTCTGTACACACCTTTACTAAGCATTACCATCTCCCTCTTTATTCCAAGTCCAGGGCTGGGTTTGCTACTGCAGTTTTACAAGGTATGTTAGCAGCTCCTAATGCTATTTAGTTTGCCAGCCTCCCTTTTCCTTTGCTTTGGGATTCTACCCAATGGTTATGACTGCAGCAATGTGAGACGAAGAACATAGTACAGTTTTGTACCTACCATAAATGTAGATGTTCGAGGATCTACATTGCTGCAGTCCTATTTTCCCTCCCTCCTTCCCCACTATAATTTGTAGTGGCTGTGTTTCTTTTGGGGATATTCCTTACTTCCACTCTGGTGGTTGTTGGGCATTTACTTTTTTGGCTCTGGCCTTTCTTTTGTAGGCCTTCTGACATCTGGGGCAAGAAAGACTGAGGATATGGTGTCGGTCATGCGCTTAAGTACCAATACGTACTGACGTCAGTTCTGGGCGACAATGACCGACGCCAGCCTAGCTCTTTGGTATTCGGGCCGACCGAGGACAGCAGACTACCCAATGGTTATGACTGCAGCAATGTAGATCCTCGAACATCTACATTTATGGTAGGTACAAAACTGTACTTTATCACCTTACAGTTCAAACAAATATTCATATCCCTGGGACCATAACTGTACTAAAAAACTGCAAATGGCAAACTATTTAGGATAAATTAGTTTTTATATTGGTGGAATTCATTCAGTATGATGCTTTAAATTTGATTTTATAAGCCAAAATAAAGGCAGCAAATATTAATTTTGTAATGTTGTATAAACAGCGTATGATATCTCAGTAACTGTTCAAGCAAGACACATACTACCAGCAGGATTTTTTTTCATACTGCTGTGAGCTTTCATGTGAGGCTATGCAGTTCTGTCTGTTATCTGAATGTTGAGATATTTAGAGAAATATGAAAATTATTACAATTAAAATAAACAGTATACAAATAATATTCAATATCTCATTAGCTGCATTAGGCAGAGGTCAAATATAAATACAACTTTGTTTGCATCACGTATGCCTTAAGATGAAATCTTCTAATACCTTATATGTAGCATGATTTTGGAATTATTAAAGTAAATATGAACAAGCAATATATGATGCCTAGAGGCATCAGTAGGAGTTAACTGCAGAAATGCCTGGAGGTGCATTTGGCTGTTATGAGTTAAGTCTTAGCCTTCCATTGGGGCCACTGTGATAAGGAGATATGTTCATATAAGAAGGATGGTCTGGAGAGGGTGTTTGGAGGTTTGCCCTAAATGTTTGGAGAATGAACTTACTTGCATCACATATGAAAGTTGTGTCCTGACCATAAGAATAGATCAGGAAGAGTAGGTTCATCCTCCACTATAGCCTTTTCAACCTCTTCCACCTTTACTGAACTAACAATCTGTTTAACACTTATGCAAAATATATCAGATTTCACAGCAAGATCATCAGCACCTGCTGGCATGCCAGATTCATAAACCAGTGCATTGCCTACTGTCTTTGGAATAAACTCCCTCTGTACATCAAACAAAGTAACACCTTTTTTACTTTCCAAGCTAGACTTGATAGTTGGATGGGAGACCATGAATTGACACTTGAGGTATGTGGAAATAACCTCCTTTTCAGGAATAACTGCTATAGTCTCAGTACCAGGGGCTGTCTCAGCTAATCTTCTCAACTGCCCTTCAGCCATAAGCGTAGTATGAATCAGTGAACCTTCCTTCTGATCTCCCCTCACTTCTGGTACAACTGGTCTCATCTGTGTTTTTTTTTTTAATTTCCAATATATTTCTGCATCTCATTTCCGGTCTGAAGAGGCTTGACCTGTGTTGAATTATAGGACTGAGAGGGTGTATGGAAGTCTGAGAAACATTTATCTAGTGGCTTCTTGCCTTAGTCCTATATTCACTGAGGATCTATCATTATATTAAGAATATAATCTCTCTCTCACTCTCGATATACACACAGACAAACACAGGATAACAGATAACACTTTACAGGACTTGTCAGTGCCTGTTCCACTTGCTCAGTAGCTATTTCTTCAGCATTTTCTAAGGCTGTGTTTGCGAAAGTTGCGTGATGCTTCACCTGACAAATGTTCTCCACACTTATCAGACATTACAAATTTAGAGAGCTTCTCTTGTTCTGTTTTAAGCGCTTTACTTTGACATCCTTCCACTGTATATACTTAGGGTGGCAGTGATTGAAAATTTATATAGATGTTATAACTGATTGAGAAAAATTTTTTTTTCAGTGTAGATCTTTGACGGAGAAATAATTCAGTGGTTATCTTAGCATTCTTTAACACCCTTATTGTAAGACTAGTTGTATTACTTTATACAATTTTGAGGTCAACGTTTATTTTTTCTCCTTTTGATTAATTCTTTCTGGCTACTCCAGTGATCTAGTCCATTGCTGGGTTTACCAGCCTCTCCTACTGCTCCCAGACTAGATTCTTTCTAAGGCTATGGTTGGGATGGAATCTAATGGCATCTATGGGGATGTGCCATTGACTGCTTTCACCAGGAATTTTTTTTTATTTTATTTTTTTTCAAGACCTACCATTTGTTATTCCCCCCACCATATTCACCTGTTACATTCAAAGGCTTCTTCCCTTTTTGGACCACAGGGAATACTAGACAATTGACTCCCTCCTCCCAGATGAATGCAGCCATTCTTCTCTGCCAGCGCCTCAGACTCCTGAGCCAGTAATTGAACCAAGGTTGCCCAGGCGATAGTTAGGGCTCTATGTTGATGCACTGGCCTTGATGCTTTATTGTATTATGTCTTACAAACTGGGCTCTATGCTGATATGCTGGCCTTGATGGTTTATTGTATTACGTCTTACAAATGGGGCTCCATGCTGATGCACTGGCCTTGGTGCTTTATTGTATTATGTATTACAAATAGGGGTCTATGCTGATGCACTGGCCCTGATGCTTTATTGTATTATGTCTTTTAAGGTTCACAGTCATGTGCAACCAACTCTACTTTGATTTTAACAACAGTGAAAGGCCACGATCAGGTAAATGAGAAGTTCCTCACTCAGAAGAACTAAATATGGCTTGGGCCAATATCAGAAATGAATGAATTGATGAAAGACTCGTGTAGGTTGCATCTGCAAAAAATCAGCATTGGCTAGTACTACACCATAGACATTTCTGGAAAACTTTGAACAGCAAAAGGACCAGGGTAGGTAATGATAACTTGCATGTTATGGCTAACTAATGAAAAACTTCTTTATCTTGAAGATTTACTGTCAAGGTGAATGCCTTACCTACTCACACTTTACAAGTGGAATACTTCTCAGGTCTCTGCTGAAACTATATTTTACATCTGATGTTACATAATGACCTTAGGAGTAATCGAAAACTTTCACAGATGATACTAGGGTCAAAACTGGTAGTTGGAGGCTTTAGAAAGAAGTAAGCAGGTCTGAAGAGTCTTATAACACCTAGAACATTTAGTCTTCATGAATGTCAGTGATACAGTTTGAGATAAAACCTCATTTGGTTAGTACACATTTGGTGCAGACAGCAGACATTATTAGAGTGGAGGAAAGGAAATGCTGAGAAGTCATTACATTTAGCATTAATCAGTCATCAAAATGATAAGAAGTAGTTAGTTGTTCATGCCTCAAGAATGCTCAGTTATATAGGGACAGAAATTACTTTTACCTGTAATGATTTTATCCACCTGCTGTAGAGAACACTGGTAAAAACACATTTAAGTATTATACCAGTTTCTGGGGATCACACTGAGAACAAGAGAAATTAGTGTGATGGACATTTTCAAATGAGAGTCGCTGAAAGGGATAGGAGCACTGGATTATGTGGGGAACACTAAAATTATTGGATATGTTATGAGAGAAGTGACATCAGGGAGTTGTTATTTAGATCTTTGAGTCTTTAGAGGTCTTGTTGGGTAGAGTATTTATTTTTATTTTATTTTTAGTATTTTAGTAACACTAATAAGGAGATGGAGGTGGGAACTTGATAGCCTAAGAGAAGGAAAATAATGTAAGCATGCCACGAGAAAAGTTTATTTCACAGAAAGGATGGCAAACTTTGAGGTCGATTGTGGCCAGTCCATTGGCAAGGGTGGAAGGAGGCTGAAGACGGGTTAGCTACGAGAGCATTGTGGACTATATGGACTGTATTCATACTTCCCTTGCTGTGTTTGTATATTCATGATGTCCATATAGTATTGTAGACAAGTGCACACAAATGTTGTACATAGTGATATCTTTTTGATGTGCCTTGTAGCCTTTTTCGGGTTTCCCTTGGTCCAATCCTCATGAAAAGATCTGGGCACCCACAGGGTTCTAGTGCCTATAACCAGAAAAGCAAGTGTTGCTCATTAAGATTTTTCAATATATATTTCCACCTCCTCCACTAAATGCAGGCCTTAATGTCTATATTACTTATCCATTCTTGCCTTATTTGTTCACTCAAGGGACAAAGGCTGGAAAGCTATGTGCTGTGAGGCTGACATGAACCAAGCTTCTATTTTTAGGGTTTGCCTACATGACTTCTGCCTACCTCAACCCACAAAAGACACAGATGTTGTATGATTCAATGCAAAACTTTACCTGTGCTATAAAGACATCCTGTCAGCATGAAGTAGATTCACCTCTTGTCCTTAATAGCACCTCCAAGCTTCCTTAGAGATCACTCTGACAGTAGTATATGCCTCCCATGAAAAAAAAAAAAACAAGCTGTTGTATGGATACTTGCTCGTTTTTCTCCAGTGGTTAGCCCTCTCGCATTTGGGTCATTACTGAAACCATCTTGCTTGCATTGTAAATGGACTCCTTACCCCATCGCTAAATTACAGAATAGATGAGATATTCCTTGATCGGACATTGTGCTACTCATGTGCTTTTTAAAGTTATTTCAGTCTGGGCTGCTACTTGTATATAAATGATATTCTTGACAGATTATTAGGAAACTATAGCAACCCACCAACCACATAACTAAAGCAGAATACTCTAGCCTGCATCCAGCATAAATGTGCTTTCATTGCTAAGTATGCTTTCTCTTTCAATATCTATTTACTAATGTGCAGCTGTATACAAAACGTAAGGAGTGCTTAAGTATGTAATAAAGTGATTACTACTCATTTGTGTAACTAAAATTGTGACTTAATGGGTAGAGCACAGCCCGGCATTTGATTAAATGGACTTCAAAATTAATTTTAAAAAATCCAGCACGGTAGCTCCAGCTTTAGTTTAAAGACGAATGAACACTAGTCATCTGGCCATTTCTACTGAGATGCACTGTTTTCTTCCTTTTGTTACTCTCCGTATCTTTGAAGGTTAAATTAACTGCCAGAGCCCACTGGTTTTCTTTATGTACAAGGATGTCGTGGGCACTGCTTGCTTATGTTGATTGATGGCTTTTGCTGGGTTCCTCCCAGTGGGTTTAGTAGAACGTCTGTCTCATCTTATCTCAAGGCCCTATCTCCTCTGTACAGGATGCATGAAGACTGCTGTTTATCAGAAACTGGACAATGGTCTCCAGCAGCTATTTGATAACATTTGTAGCACAAGTCACAAGGAAACGAAAAGGGTTTTTCGCATTTGGAACCCTGTGGCCTAACACAGATGAAAGAGAGCATTCAGTACCTTAACATCTTTGATGTATTAGCCAAAATTCTTCCTGTCTTTTCCTAAGGGACCTATGCATTCAGTGTTTTAAAAAGACCGTTCTCTGTTAAACATACACATTTAAGAGTGACGTAAAGCTACATGCTTGCAAGTGTTTTCTTTCTTTAAGTATGTTTAACAATGCAGTGCATTTCCATGACTGAGGAGTTTTAAACTGCGGTTGGTAGTTAATGTTAAATGAAATGCTGTATTATCTGATGGTTACTATCTAAGACCAGGATCAGTGAAGGGGAAAAATGCAGTTCCAGAAAGTGGCAATCTTATATCAGCCTTAGATGATAAAAACATTAACCTGTCAGTCACTTGTACTGTTCTCTATATGCTGCATGTCGATTAACAAGATGTATAGGAATATGGGATTTTTGTCATGGAAAACAAATCCCAACTAAGTCAACCTATAAAAAAGAATATCCTAGTGAAATGTCTTAACAGCTACAAAGCAAATAAACTGAAATACCACTGCCCTTGAGAAATAGCTGATCCCCCAGGCAGTTCCCTGATTTGCTATACTATATAAAAGGCTTCTGCTAAGCACAGATCACATAATCTCATGTCTGCATCTCTCTCTATATATCAATATATATATATATATATATATATATATATATATATATATCTATCTATATATATATAAATATATATAAATAGATATAGATATATATATATATATATAGATATAGATACACACACACACACACACACACACACACACACACATGCATCCAGTATATTTATTTATATATATATATATATATATATATATATATATATACATACACACACAGAAACACATACACTTAGTAATATTTGTTTTGTGGTTCTTATAATATTTATGTGACAGCTATGAATGTGTTTTGTTTTCTTTGAAACTTGCATTCATAAAATCTTTATGAAGTGTTAATATTTTGGGTAAAATAGCATACTACAATATAAATCTTTGATAAGTTTAGAACAAAAAAGTGCTGACCGTGTATTAACATATCATGTATTCTGTGTAGCTGCTTATTCATTTCTCTATCAGTTTATTTTTTTTTTTACTGTAAATTGTTATTACTTACAGTTACAGAATAAGGCCCCCTGAAAGAAAGTCAGTTTTTTAGTCAGCCCTTCATTATGACTTGAGTTGTATACCTTAATTAAATACAAGGCATGATAAAAGACAGGGTGAGGTTGTTTTTTTTGAATACTGTGGCAGTGGTAATCAGTATAATAATTTCACAGTAGGACACTGAGTTACACCAGCGGTGAATTCTGAAGGATAAAGTAAAATTAAGTATTATTTAACAATGTAGTAACAAGAAAACAAATTAGAGCATTGTGGTGTTCCTTAAGCAGCACATATGATCACAGCTGCTAGTTGCCTGAAGGCTTAAATGTGAACTTGGTACAAAACACAATTTCTCCTTTGCCTCAACTGTTCTTGTGTTTTGTAAGTATTATTGCTTTTCCTTTAATAATCAGGAGTGACTTATCTAAGTCATTTTGTTTTACCTGATATTTTCAAAAACTTAGAAGTGTGTTAGGTATTAACCGTAGTCAGTTTCACTAAGTCGTGTAATTAATTGTAAATGCTAGCAATTTCTTCAAGTGCTGTGACTTTAAGGACTACCGTCAGTTGTACTATAACTTATTATGGCTGTTTTGTCCATGTTAATTACCAGATAAACGTGTATGCATTTGTAGTTGTATACATATATACAAACATATGTACACATACATTTATGCATGCATACATAAATGTCAGTCCAGTGTTTCAGTAGATGGTGGTGTCCCACTGGAAAAGTAGGATCAGATAAGAATGGCCGGCCATTGCACTTATTGTTGATACACAGAGCTGAAAGAAGTGAAGTTGTGGCTTTGTAAAATTAATATTCATCTCTTAGCAATGAAAGAGAAAGATGAGATGTGAAAATTAAGGCTAGGATGCAACATCTGATGGATAAAAATGGCTTTTGAAAGAGCAAGGCTGCTGAAAACACATGTAAAGCTTAAATAAGAAAAGCAGGAACTGATTAATATGGAGAGAAGAAATGTATGGAATATGAGGACACAGTGAATGTAAAATTAACAGTAGCCAGTAGGTGCATAATCATGGAAGGAGGAGTGTTGGGTAAGGATCCTGATGTTTAGTCCAAGTGTGGTTTTGATGTGCTTATCTGGAAATGGCATTTCCAGTTAAGCATAAACAGAAACTGCCAGGTGTAACTGAGCAATCGGGCTAGGTGGTGAACATAAATGATTTGCAACTCATTGAAAACTGTTTGTTTTCAGCTTCCCCAGTAACTCAGTGTGTGATCAATAGAACCTTTCAGGCCCAGCTATTGTACATATCCAGTAGCCACACTTCTTAGAGCTGCAGTCCAAGTTTTCTGGTGCACACCACTGTTTTGTGCAGGAAGTCCAGAGAAACCATCTAGTCTGACCCCTGACTCCTTACCCCCAGCTCCGGTTAAGCCTGACATATTACAGGGTTCCTGACTCACACAAATTTCTTTTTAAAAACCCTGCTGCTGACCCAGAAACTATTTCACAGGGTCCAAAGGGAGTTAAGGCTTCCACTGCAAAAAAAAAAAAAAAACAACCCCCTCTGACAGAGATTCAAGGCACTGGATAGATGGGGAAAAAAGGTTTACACCTCTGCAACTTTGGCTATAAGGGCCTTAAACTGTCAATTTCATATGCTTAAGTATCAGCAACATGTCATGGGATTGCTTAAACAGAAAATGTTAAATTCTGAATGTGCAGAAAACAAGGAAATGCAGGATTTATTGTATGCAGCAGAACAAGTTGGAAAACATACTTTGCAATGTGGTTTTGATTCTTTGGAGGCCTCCTGCAGGGCCGCAGTTACGGGTTCTGTAATTAGGAGGCATGCTTGGTTAAAGGAACAAAATCTGCCTGATCATGTTAAAATTAAATTAATAGATGCACCTTTACAGCATGATACTTTGTTTGGTGTTAAGGCAGAAGAGGTGTTAAAGAAAATGGAGGACAAAGCTAAATCTATGCAAACTGTCAAATATTTTTTACAGGTACAGCCACCTAGGTTTAGTAGACACTGGCCTACAAAAAAATTGGTCCTTTCCTGTCTCAGACAGACCTCAAAGGGGCAGACCCAGACTCCCTAGGGGCAGATCCCAGGTGCAAGGTCCTTATAGACCCAAGCAATGGGGTGCTTCTACCTTCAAAGCTGGAGAAAATAGATCACAAACATACAGAAAACAGTCCCAATGACTTCCCCCTGCCTGCACCAAGCACTTATCCTCTGGCAGCACACTTAGGGGGAAAATTAGCACTTTTTGCTCAAAATTGGCACATCATAGCCCAGGACAAGTGGGTTCCAAACATAGTGTCACAAGGCTACAAGTTCCATTTCCATACCCTGCCAAAGGCAAACGGCTGGCCAGATCAGCCAAAAAAACAATGGGCAGAGGCACAAAAACAAGTCTCATCCCTCATGGACATGGGAGCCATTCAACAAGTACCAGAGCAAGAGCAGGGACAAGGATTTTACTCAAGACTGTTCTTGGTACCCAGAAAGGACAAGGCCTGGAGACCAATACTGGGTCTATCTATTCTGAACACATTCCTGGATATACCAAAATTCAAAATGTTAACTTTGTAGCAGCTTCTGCCCATGCTGGTCAAGAATGCTTGGCTTGTGACTTTAGACCTAAAAGAGGCTTACCTGCATGTCCCAATCAGACAATCATGCAGAAGATACCTAAGATTCAAGGCTGGTTCAATGCATTACCAATTCTCTGCACTGCCTTTTGGCTTATCTACTGCGCCCAGGGTCTTTACAAAGTGCTTGGCACCAGTAATTGCATTCTGCAGACAAAGAGGAATACAAATATATCCTTACTTGAATGACTGTCTCATTCAAGCAGAGAACAAGGACATTCTTCTTCAACATCTGGCATTTGTCAAAAAACGTCTAACATGCCTAGGGTACACAGTCAACAAAAAGAAATCAAAATTAGTACCCTCACAAGGGATAACATTCCTGGGTGCAAGCTTGAATACAACTGCCCAGATGGCTTATCTCACGCCAGACAAACAAAGGCAACTGACTACCTATTTCAAAATGTAGGCAACAAAGGCCCACTTATCTGCAAGAAAAATTCTGCAGGCTTTGGGCTTCATGGCATCCTGCATCCTACTAATTCCATATGCAAGACTGCATATGAGGAAACTTCAATGGTAACTAAAAAGTGTTTGGACTCAACATTGCCACAGACTGGAAACAGTCATTACTTCCATTTCCTGCCTGCAACAGGAGTTTCGATGGTGAGCAAAGGCTTGTCACCAGAACAAGGGACAGCCATTCACATTACCTCCAGCCAGGCAGACACTAACAACAGATGCATCAGACTATGCCTGTGGAGCCCACATGGCAGGAAGATGCATTCAGGGCACATGGTCCTCAAACCAAATGCATCTACATATCAATCAAAAAGAGATGTTAGCTGTTCAAAATGCCCTGACAGCCTTCAAGGACCTACTTCATCTGGGACAACTACTGATAAAGACAGACAACACCACGGTCATGTGGTGTATAAACAAGCAGGGGGGGCACACATTCTTACCCCCTTTTCAGACTAGCCTTGACCTTGTGGGACACACCTTTGACTTACCAAGTACATCTGCAGGCACAATTCCTGCCAGGAAAGGAAAATACTCTGGCAGACGAACTAAGCAGAAACCTCATGGATCCCCACGAGTGGAAGCTGGATCCACAAGTCTTCAGCATGATAAAAAGGAAATGGGAATGTCCGGACATAGACCTATTTGCCTCCCCTCTCAATTACCAACTAAAAAGATTCTGCACAAGAACTTATCACAGACAAGCATGGAAAGTGGATGCCCAATCTTTCAGCTGGAAAAACCTGTCAGTATATGCCTTTCCTCCACTGCCTCTCCTCCCCAAGGTACTCCTAAAGGTCAGACAGGAAAAGCCAAAGATGATACTGATTGCCCCAGACTGGCAACACCAGTACTGGTATCCAATACTAAGAAACTTATCTCTATACCCAGCTTGGACCTTACCTCAAATACCTCGACTACTGTCCCAGCAAAACAATCAGATCATGCACAGCCAACTCTGGACATTAAACTTGGCAGCATGGCGGATAATGTAGTCATACAAAAAACTCCTCTCAGTAAAGCTGTGATGGATGTCATTCTGGAAGCCGGAAGGCCTAGTACTAGAAAGTCTTATGCTGGAAAATGGAAGAGATAGCCTGGAACCAGGCACAAGGAACTGATACAGCGGTACCAAATATTCCTCAGATTTTGCAATACTTAACTGAGATGCTGGACAAAGGCCTATCTTTTTCATCAATTAAAATTCATGCCTCGGCCATTTCAGCTCATTACAATACAGAGCCACCACTTTTTTCTCACCCTTTATTAAGGCAGTACCTCAGAGGAGCCAAAAATTTAAGGTCCCCAAAGAGACTACCAATACCTGCATGGGACCTCAACTATGTCTTGGAAAAAATCACCCTGCCTCCTTTTGAGCCAGCCGCTACTGCTAATATGAAGTTTTTATCTTGGAAAACAGCTCTGCTCTTAGCAATTACTTCTGCAAGACGAGTTTCAGAGCTACAGGTGCTCATGGCCGTGGAACCTTTCATCATTTTTCATCCCGACAGGGTCTCCCTGAGGACAAACCCAACATTTTTGCCTAAAGTAGTGTCCAGTGTGGCTCTTAACCAAGCCATCCATCTGCCAACCTTTTACCCAAATCCACAGAACAAGGGAGAGAGAATTTTGCATTCTTTGGACGTACACAGACAGCTTAGATTCTACTTGGACAGAACCAAAACTTTCAGGAAGACTGAGCAATTACTAGTGGCATATGCTGCAGGACCACAAGGAAAGCCTATCTCAAAGCAGACTATTTCTAAGTGGTTAGGCCACTGCATTCGTTTCTGCTACTTACACCATGGCAAGCCAGTGCCTAAGGGCATTAGGCCTCATTCCACCAGAGCTGCAGCCACCTCAGCAGCCTTTCTCAGGGGGGTACCTACCACAGACATTTTAGAGGAGGCTACTTGGAGTTCAGTGCACACCTTTACAAAGCATTACCATCTGCCACTCTACTCTAAATCCAGGGCAGGCTTTGCCACTGCAGTTCTGCAGGGCCTCATAGCCGCTCCTACTGCTGTCTAGTTCCAGCCTCCCAACCATAGCTTTGGGACTCTAAATGTAATGACTGCAACAGTGAAACACGAAGAACATAGTAAATTTGTGTACATTTACCATTAATGTAGATGTTCGAGTGTATTCACTGTTGCAGTCCAGGTTACCCACCCGCCTTCCCCCTTTTTTCTTTTGGATCTTATCTTTCCTTCTCTGATTTATACAACCTATGTGGTGTATTTGCTTATAGATGAAGGTAAAATTTATATTGGTGTATTTCTGAATATATATATAAAATTTGGCTACCCTTTTTGGGGGCACCTGACATCTGGGGCAAGTAAAACTGAAGAAAATGGCATTGGCTGCTTCTTTTGTACCCCTGACGACAGCAGCCAATGCGCAGGACCCGAGACTTTGGAATTCAGGCTGGCTGAGGGCAACCTGCCAGTAGGATTACCCAAATATAATGACTGCAACAGTGAATACACTAGAACATCTACATTTCTGGTAAGTGTACACAACTGTACTTTGTCGACCAAGCGTTTGCTGACCTCAGTTTTTGATGTGGTTATATAGACCCAGATGTTCTTCGTGTTTCACTATTGCAGTCATTACATTTGGGTTATCTGCTTGCAGTAGCCCTCAGTCGGCCTGATTAACAAAGTCTTGGGTCCTGCTTCGGTTGCTGTCCCTTCTTCCATGACGTCAGGTTGTCAGGGGTTTAAAACATGCAGCCGACGCCATTACATCAGTCTTTCTTGCCGTGCGGTGGCCGAAGCAGAAGCAGTTCGCAAGTGCTGGTCGACTGACTCCTGAAATTTTTGTTTTCAAGTTTCAGAACCAAAGTCTTCAACTAAAGCTTAGTACCCCATTGCGGAAACTTTTTCTTGCTATTTATCGATGCCAGTAAAAGTTAATAATTGCATTACGTATGGAAAGTAAATACCTCACAAAGATTTTCATTCATACTGTATTCCTTGCCCGCGGTAATGATGCTGCGGTAGCGTTGTCGCCTCACAGTAAGACGTCCTGTTCGATTCTCAGCTAGAGTGTCTTCTGTGTGGAGGCATGCGTGAATGAGCATGCCTTCATTGAAGGTTGTGCGTCAGGGCTGGTAACTCGGCATGTAAAAATCCACTACCAAACATTAGCAGACCGGAGTTCAGCTGTGGCGACCCCTAACTGGGATAAGCCAAAAGACACAACAACTGTATTCCTTGCCTAGGCCCTGACCACGATGGGCCTTGCTGTCGGTTTTGTGCCTTATTTAATCAGTGCACTATCCGTCATCGGTATATTTTCACCTCTAAATATTTCGATTCTCAATTCACTTATCCAGAAATGTCATTGGTTGTCCATCCGACTACTGGTATTCCAAAAAAAACGCAAAGATAAAGACAGAGACAGGCCGCCTAGGTCCAAAGCTGCCAACGATGCTTCTCTTAAGCCAGTCACCATTTTGCCAGTACTCAGTGAGGCGCTTCCACAGCCCCTGATACCCGCTACTTCTGATTATCAGGCCTCTACTGAGACCCATTCGGAGTCCGGTATGCCACGAGATGCTTCAACTGTGGAACCTGCGGATGTCTCTACCTTGGATGGGTCCAAAGCCGCTGTGCAGGCACCGACCTCTGAGGGTGTATTAAGGCCTACGGACTTGCATATTAAACCGACGCCTCCTTCTTCATTTAGGCCTAAACCTCGACCCATGCCTAAGAAACTGATGCCCAGGCCGCATGCTGAAGCCTCTATGCCTAAAAACTAATGATAAGAATGGCTGAAGATCTTATAACTCTAATCAGGGGAAGTCAGCCATCCCTATCTAAGTGACCTAGGACTGAAGTTGTTTATGAATCTTCTGACCAGGATTCTGATTTCTCTGATTCTTCTGATGATCTGGATTTACCCTTATCTACTTATGAGGATTCTGATGCAGAGGACTCTATTCCCTCTGCTTCCCCTCCAGAGGATTTTTCCTTTGGTGAGACCTTACATACTCTAAGGGAGCATTTCCACTGGGAAAGCCAGGATTTTTCTGATTCAAAAAAAGAGGCTTAGGGATTTCTTACTCCTGCATAGGACTTTAGCTATACCTCCTGTACGAGACATTGTTGATTATGCCTTTTCGAAATCTAGTTTGGCCCGATTCTTTGCCTCCTGCTCCCAGAAAACCTGACAGATATTATAGGGTTCTTGATTCACACAAGTTCCTTTTTAAAAATCCTATTGCGGATCCAGAGACTATTTTTCAGGGACCCAAGGCCATTAAGGCTTATACTGCTAAAAATCCTACCCCTTCTGATAGAGACTCCAGGGCACTGGATAGATGGGGTAAGAAGGTTTACACTTCTGCAGCCTTAGCCATTAGGGCTTTAAACTGCTAGTTTCATATGTTAAAGTATCAACAGCATATTATTGGATTGCTTAAACAGAAAATGATGTTGATTCCTGACTGTGCTGAAAACAAAGAATTACAGGATTTAATGCATTCTGCTGAACAGGTTGGAAAACATACTTTATAATGTGGACTTGATTCATTAGAGGCCTCTTGCAGGGCTGCTGTTACTGGGTCTGTGCTCAGAAGGCACTTGGCTTAAGGGGCAATCTTTGCCTGATCATGTTAAAGCTAAACTGTTGGATGCTCCCTTAAATCAGGACTACCTGTTTGGCAACAAAGCTGAGGAAGTTCTTAAAAAGATGGAAGATAAAGGTAAATCTATGCCAACTGTTAAAGATTTCTTACAAGTTCAGCCTCCAAGATTTAGTAGGCATTGGCCCTCTAAGAATTGGTCCATTCCAACCCCTTCCAGGTCTTCTCAATCCAAACACAGACACAGCAGAAACCCCAGGTTTTAGTCCCAGGGGGCACACAAAATAAAGCAGTGGGGGGTTTCCGCATCCAAATCTGGGAGTAGTAAGACTCCCCCCTATGGAAACCTGCCTCAATGACTTGCTTTTAAAACTTCCAAGCACTTCCCAACTGAATGCTCCTTTAGGCAAAACGATTAGTCTGCAGGCAAAAAATTGGGAACTCATTACCCAGGACAAATGGGTTTTAAATATAGTGTCCCAAAGATACAGATTTCACTTCCACACGTTACCAACACCAATAGGGTGGCCAGATCTACCCCCAAAACAGTGGGCAGAGGCCCAAAATCAAGTACTCTCCCTCTTAAGCATGGGGGCTATTCAGTTGGTACCAGAAGAGAAAAAGGGACAAGGTTTCTATTCTAGACTTTTCCTGGTACCTAGAAAAGACAATTCTTGGTGTCCTATCCTGGACCTTTCTACTCAAAGCACCTTTCTGGTGATTCCAAAATTCAAGATGCTGACTCTTCACCAGCTGCTTCCTATGCTAGGCAAAGATACCTGGTTGGCAACAGTAGACTTAAAAGAAGCATACTTGCACATCCCTATCAGGGAGTTTTACAGAAGATACCTACGCTTCAAAGCAGGCTACATGCATTATCAGTTCTTTGCACTGCCCTTTGGCTTATCAACTGCGCCCAGGGTATCCTAGCTCCAGTCATTGCATTTTGCAGGCAAAGAAATATTAAAATATACCCATACCTGGATGATTGTCTAATTCAGGCAGAAAGCCAGGATATATTTTTGAATCATGTGGCTTTTGTTCAAAGGGTGCTGACTTGTCTGGGGTACACCATAAATGAAAAGAAATCACACCTGGTACCCTGTCAACAAATTATATTCCTGGGAGCAAGCTTGAATACAATTTCCCAGATGGCTTTCCTCACACCAGAGAAACGGATTCATTTGACAGCCTACTTCAAACAAGTGGCCACAAAAACCCAGCTATCTGCAAGGCAAATACTGCAAGCCTTGGGGTTCATGGCCTCCTGCATTCTTCTAATTCCATATTCAAGGCTGCATATGAGGAAACTACAATGGTATCTCAAAAGCCTATGGTGCCAACATTCTCAGGATCTAGAAGCCATGATTCCTATCATACCTTGCCTACACCTAGAGTACCTCTGGTGGGCAGAGGCCTGCTACCAAAACAAGGGACTACCATTCACACTACCTCCTGGTACCCAAACCTTAGCAACAGATGCATCAGACTATGCATGGGGCGCTCACCTGGCAGGGAAGTGCATTCAGGGTAAATGGAAACCAAGTCAAATGCACCTGCACATAAATCAAAAAGTAATGTTAGCTGTACAGAATGCTCTGACAGCCCTCAAGGACCACATTCTTCCAGGACAACTAATGGTAAAGACGGACAACACCACTGTCATGTGATACATAAACAAACAAGGGGTTGTAAAAGGAAAAAACTTCAAAGACCAATGCACGTTAGGTTCAAGCAAGGCACCCTTTATTACTTGCAGCAAGGAGACAAAGCATGTAGGTACAGGATTTGTCTGGCTCTTTGGTGATCAGTATATTATTCTTATACAGTTTTTTTCATGTCATACAGAAAATGATACTATTCTATTGCTCACGTAGTTGGACACAGCTTTCTGTATTTTTCACAGAAAATGTTACCAGACTTATTGCTGACATGGTCAGATTATTTGCTGCCTTGCAAAAACATTTTGAGAAAAACAACCTGGCCTTGGGCTTATTTTAGCCCACCTTAACTTTTCAGTTCTTCAATTGTACAGTTCTAATACATGTGTTACATTTTGTCTAGATTCAAGGTACATTTCTAGCTTTGGTACAATTAATTCTGACTATGCTTTATACTTTCAAGCATCTATTGTTTTCTTTATCAAAGCTTCTAGCAGCTGCATATTTTCTAATGGCATAAGCAGAAATGAAATATCTCTTTGTTAAGTTTCATGACATTAGCAGAAATGAAATGTCTCTTGTTAAGTTTCTAATAACTGTGCAGATTCGTGCAGTGTGAACAGAATAAATGTATTAACCCTTTTAAACCTCGAATGCACTAAGCATGCATATTACTATTATATATTTTTCTAACATTTCCCCCGTTTTAATACTTTTATTTTACTTTTAAGGTAAGCATAAACAGTTTTTTTTCTTTCCCTAACCTCTTCCTGCTCAGGATTTGCAGTTAAGAGAGTCATTCAGTTTAAGCTTATGAAAGCATTTTCAGTTTTTTAGCAATTTTTCAAGTTCAGCATCTTGGTATAAGGTTTTTGAAACTGAAATGTCTACAAAATTTTTAATCCATCGTTTTATGCAGGGGATGCAGCAGCACACACATACCACCAGTAGGATTATTCCTACACAGATGGCAATCAGAATGTTCATCAGGATGCTGCCCCAACCCCCAAACAATTTCTGGAAAAAGTCCGTCAATGGATTTGGTCCTGGTTTGGTCATGGCTGACACCTGCTGAATCACCTCAAGATGGTTGTCTATCTCGTGTTTGTGGTCAGGAATATACGAACAGCAATCCTCCTGGATTAAAGCGCACGTACCTTCTCTCGCCGCTAGGGTGAAGTCAAGAGCCATGCGATTTTGAAGCACCACTGTTCTCATGGCAGTCCGTTTATTAGTCACCAATTCTAGGGCAGAAAAGGTTGCATTGCTCATTATTTCGAGAAGCTTAGACAATTTTCTCAGTTTTCAGATTGATTTTGTTGCTCCATATGCTGGCAGTACACCTGCCCACAATATAACAGTATCACTCAAGTCCATGTGTGACAGTCCATTGTTTCCTAAGCCCACAGCATGATGGTTTTTTCAGCGCGCATTGATTTGCCCCACTGGATTGACAGGCTTCTTGGTTTTTGAACATTCTGAATTTTTCTTTGAGGTAAAACTGCTGTGTGTCGTATGGCCGGAACCAGGTACCCCAAAAAACAACTGCAGGACCAATTCTCAGGTAGCCATTTATATGCTTTTCTTCCGCATATAAAGTAACAATCTTCTACTTTAGTAGTAACTTTACTATACCCTGACTCTGCATGAAACACTTTTTTGTCGATTATGGGCAGTTGCTTATAGAGGTCAGCATTATGTTTTACTTCTTTAATTGTCCTATGCATCAGTTCAACAAAAGTATCATAGCTCGTGTTGCAATAAGATCTGATGTTATCAGGTTTAGTGTAGCATCTATAGGGAACAGTCACATTGCAATTGCTCCAACCTACCTTGACTGTATCATTCTTATAAAAACACACAGTTCCCTTCTGTCGAACAGACAAGTGCAATGCTACTTTATCTTGTGATGTGGCATCTGATGTATCACGAATTAGGTTTTTCCAGGTCTTGTTGGCTCCTAGGGGAACTGAAGTTAACAGTAACCCCCCATATGCTGTTGGTAAAGCTGTGCAAATCCAGCAATTTGAAACATTGAAGGTTTCAGCATACACATATTTAATTGCCTGGTAAGTGTTAAAGTTCGGGTGCCACTCTGCACGCTTGTTCAGTTCAATTTGTGTGGCTGAGAAAAGGAATGGCCACAACAAAAAGATTATTGTCACTAGTATAGTCAACAGGATGGTTATGCAATACTTTTGTGGAAATGGTTGTTCTGCATTTCTGTTTTTTTCTGGCTCTTCCATGTAGGTGTATTTGGATTTTACTGGATTCCGTCATTTTTACTTTGGACATGTGCTCTTACTCTCTGCCCTAATAGGACCTTCAGCACCGATGGTTTCTTCACTGGGGTTGAGTTGGATTAGTCCTATTGATCTGACCCCCCTTTGTAGCCAGACTTTGTGCTGAGGGCCCCGATGGAGAGGTAAGATTTTTGTCCAACTCAAAGTTCTTAACCAGCTTGCAGTGTATCAGTTATATCCACGAAGCTCGTTCTGCTATCTTGACTGCAGTGGGTGTCGAAAGAAGCATCTGGTAGGGACCTTCCCACCTTGGCGATGCCCAGTTTTTTCGCTTGATGATTTTGATCCACACCCAGTCTCCTGGCGTCACTGCCACTTCTGATGTTTCGGTTTGTTTTCTATCTGAAACAGAATTTGACTGCAACAGATGTTTAGAACTTAACAACTTTTTTATATATTCAGCTAGTGTAAAATCAGCTTCCTGATCTGATGACATGAGAAGTTTCCACTGGGGTGTATAATAAGTCCTTCCAAATAGTTTTTCAAAAGGAGTCAATCCTTTTGCTGTAGGGACAGTTCTCATGCTCAACAGTGCCAGGGGTAAACAGTACAACCAAGTTTTTTCTGTCTCAGTTATTAATTTTCTCAATTTGTTTTTTAGTGTACCATTATGCCTTTTAACTAGCCCTGCAGATTGCGGATGGTATGCACAATGATTTTTTAAAGAAATACCAAAATGCTTACTCAACTGCTGTATGGTTTGATTTGCAAAGTGTATACCATTGTCACTGTAGATTCTTTCCGGAATACCAAACCTAGGAATGATTTCCTTGACAAGTACTTTTGCTGCCGTAGCTGCATCTGGATTTTTGGTTGGAAAGGCTTCCACCCATCTGGAAAACATATCTATAATGACAAGACAATGCTTCTTATTTTCACATTTGTTCAATTCTATGAAATCCATACAAATAGTGTGAGACGGATATGGTGGTGTGTGGAAAACTCCCTTGCTTGGGCTTTATTGCCCCCTGTGCATGATGTTTGTTACAAATCTGACACATCAAACAAAATTTTTTAGAGTAGTTTATAAATCTGTACGTTGTGAACACCTGGTTCACCAGCTGTACCATCCCCCCTGTTGAGACATGGCACTGCCCATGGCTCAACAATGCTGCATAGCGAAACAAATTAGAGGGTAGTATCGGTTTTTCCTCTCTAGAGATGTACAGAACCTTTTCGAGGATTGCGCCTTGTTTTATCCATCGCTGTTTTTCAGCTTGCGTAGTGAGTGTCTGCATTGTTTTTAACATATCTAGATTTAACGTTTTAGAGGGTTGTAATTCTTCATTTAAAAGAAATACTTTTGTGGCTGCTTGTTTTGCAGCTGTATCAGCTCTCGCATTACCTTTTGAAATCCTATCTTGTTGCTTGGTGTGAGCTGTGCATTTACAAATGGCTACTTTCTGAGGTAACTGAATAGATTCTAAAAGATTTAAAATAAGCTGTGCATGATTTATAGGTTTGCCAGTAGATGTTATCATTCCCCGGTTTTTTCACTGTTGCGCAAAAACATGTACAGTAGAAAAAGCATACTGGCTATCAGTAAAAATGTTTACACATTTACCCTTTGCTAAGGTACATGCTCGTGTCAGGGCAAGTAATTTTGCTGCCTGTGCAGATAAGTTGTGTGGTAAAGGTTTTGCTTCTATAATTCCAGTATCAGAGACTGCTGCATATCCTACTAGGTTCTGTTCTGCAGGACCCCTTTTGCATGAGCCATCCACGTAGTATGTTACCTCGGCATTATCCAAGGGGACATCCGTGAGATCTTTTCTAGGTAGTGTCTTTTGCTTAATTACCTGCAGGCAGCAGTGCGGTGTTCCGTCTGCAGGGGTTGGAAGCAGAGTAGAAGGGTTTAAAGTTGTGCATTGTTCAATTGTCATATGAGGTTGGCTTAATAATATAGTCATACAGGAAAGATGCCTAGTAGGGGAAAGATATGCCACCTTTTTTTTGTAGTAAAATAATTGCGACTGCATGAGATACTCTCAAAGTGAGAGGGTGGAACAAGACTACTGAGGCTGAAGCCTGTACTGCCATTGCAGTTGCAACTACTGCTTGTAGACAGTGGGGTAAGGACCATGCCACTGGGTCTAGTTGTGATGAGTAGTAAGCAATGGGGCGTTGCTTATTTCCATGCTGTTGTGTTAACACTGATGTCATATAACCCTGCTTACAATCTACAGTTTGGAAAAAAACGTTTATGGTAGTTTGGCAATCCCAGAACTAATGAGGACGCTATTAACTGCTTTAGTTTACAGAAGGCAGATTCTGCCTCTGGTGTCCATTGTAACAAATCCTGCGCTGCCATAGGCTTCTTATATATAAGGTTAGTCAGAGGTGCAGATTCCAAGGCATAGTTTGGACTCCAGCTCCGGCAAAAATTAGTTGTACCCAGGAAGGACATCATTTCCTTCTTGGTAGTGGGTTTTGGTGCTTGCAAAATTGCTATTTTTTTTGTCCTAATCTAACGTTCTACCTTTCTTGGATATTACATATCCTAGGTATTTGACCTGTTTTTTCCAAAGCTGCAGTTTATTTTTATTTATCTTATGTCCCTCAGCGGCTAAAAATCGTAGAAGTGCTATGGTATCTTCAATACAATCTTGCTGGGTGGGGGCCGACAGCAAGATGATATTAACATAAAGTAAAATCTGACTGCCTTTTGGTGGGGTGAATCCCGCCAAATTGCTTGCCATTTCTTGTGAGAATATCATTGGACTTTCACAATAATCCAGTGGTAGTCGCGTATATGTATACCTTTTCCCCTGAAATGTAAATGCAAACCAATACTGGCTATCAGGGTGTATCGGTATCGAAAAGAACATGTTGCTGATGTCTACCACGGAAAAATACTTTTGTTGAGGTTTCAAATCATTAGGGTGTGTGGGTCTGGCACCGTGGGTGCCCTTGGTATTACTGCATTATTTACGGCTTGTAAATCCTGGACCATACGCCATTTTCCATTGGCCTTTTTAACTGGAAATAAGGGTGTGTTACATGGTGAATTGGGAGATTCTACTAGTATCCCTCCTTTAAGTAAGGCTGCTATAATAGGCTTTATTCCTGCCTCTGCATCTTTTCTTAAGGGATACTGTCTTTTTTGTGGTCTGAATTCTGACTTTGGCATGATAGTAACTGGTCCTGCTGTACGAATGAGTCCTACATCTGATTTCCCTGTTGACCAGAGAGTCTCTGGTATATTTCGTAAGGCATTTTCTTCCTCCTTTAATAGGAGTGTCAATCAGCTGTCCTTGGTAGACTGCAAGTGCACAGCTGGGTTGGTCTGAGTTATTCAATTTAACTTTTGTACTTGTATTCCTTGTTCTGACAGTTCTAGTTCTGTCTGTTTCTTCCATCTCGTGACTTTTTTTTCCTAGGTCTGCCCATTCTATATTTCTGTTTTTGGTTAAGCTAACATGTGGTAATCGATTAGACTTATAAAGTGCAAAGAACTCCTGGGGCAATGAACAGCTGGCTACACTGTTCCCTTTTCTGTCCCAGTATAGGTTACGCAATATCAATCTGTTTGCATGATTCTTAAATAACTCTTGCTTATATTCCTTATCAGGTCTTGGTGTGTTGCAATAATACAGGGTACAGTGCAACAGGTGTTGCTTATTAATGTCAAGGGAGGGGAACTTGCTGATGGCTAGGTTCATTAACTCTTTGGTCACAGTCCCTGGACCAGTCGTAACCAAGTCCTGGCTGTACCAATAAAACATTTTACCCTCCGATTGCACTACAAAGGTGTTAATTTGTCACTGTGCTTCCATACCCTGCATAGTTGGGACTACTGCTATACCAAATAGCTGCATGAGGTCTCTGCCCAAGAGGTTTACTGGGCACTTTGCAGAAACTACAATTTTACTTCTTTGTGTCAATCCTGAAACTGGATCAGTTATTGCAATGTTACGGGAGAGAGGCTCCCGATACAGCTGTCCATTAGCTGCTTTGACCAGTATGTAATTAGGTGACTCTGTGTCTTTTGGCAGTTTGGAGGGGTATATCAAAATTCATGATGCCCCTGAGTCACACAAAATTTACTACCAAGAGTGTAACTTCTGGTTTCGTGTCTGCTAAATAGAGCTCCAAGCTCAATAAAGCTAGGTCTAATATTTCATTTTCTTTATTGTCACTAATTTTCTGTACTTTCTTTACTTCCTCTATCACAATTTGATTTGTCCTTTCTTCACTAGCCCCTTCTAGTAATTCTTGACTACCATATAGTCAGTCCCACCCTCCTTGTCTTCCATTGTTGCCTTCTTGTTTTTCTTGAAATCCTTTGCCAAATGTCCCTTTTTACCGCATTTAAAACATTCTCCCTTTTTTTTTCGCCCTTTAAAGTCCTCTGATCGCTGATCAGATTGTTTGTTTCCCTGCACGTTTTTTTTGCCCTTTTTCCCAGACTGTACTGCATAAACTTCTGCTTCATTTTCTACAGAAAATACTTGAGCTTTTTTTTTCTTTCTGCTATTAAAATGCCTTTCAGCATGCCTAGCATATTCAAGTCATGATTGTAACCTGCTTGTACGATGGTCTACCATGTGTTTTGTAATAAAACTGCTTATAGGCATGCTACTGCCTTTTAAAAATGCATTTTTTAACTGCTGTTCATATGGGGAATCTTGTGTTTGATCTTCAGGAACCTGCATTCCACAGTGGTTATTAAAACATTTTAACAATCTGGCATAATACTGATTAATTGTTTCACCTTCTTGTTGGATGCATTGATTAATGCAAGTCCAGTATGCCCTAGATTTCCATTTTTCAGAGACCTTTTTCTCTGGTGTCTAATTCTGCGCTGCTATGTGGGAGGGGTCTTTGTGCAGCATCACGGGGATTCCAGTTCCCACTAATCATGTACCAATTTGGCCCTACAATTTGTCTAACTACTTTTTCTATTTCTTTTCCGTTCAGGTTATAACTCAACCTCATTCCTTGTAAATCTTCTGAGAATTTTCTAAAATTAATCTTTGGATGGGGAATTCCCTCAATGGCTTTCTGGATATCTTCTGGAGTCCAAGGTCTATACACTAAGATAGTTGGGTCCTGACTGTCTTGACCTGCCTGAGGATTGGGTACTTCTATAAGCGGGCATATTTCTTCTTTTTCACCTATAGATCGTGAATTCTTAACTATTTGCCATAACTCAATACCTTCTTCTGAATTACCTGCCTTTGTTCGGGACCTGGTCCCGATGGGATCTCTAATTTTAGTCAGTTTTAATTTCACAATATCTCTATCTTTAGTGACCACAGGATATAGTGGGGTGGACTAATCTGTTCACTTGCTTCATATCTTAGTAAGGGAGGTGGAGGTGCTGATGCTATTACTAAGTTGTTATCTTCTTTATCTAAAAACATTGCTTTTGAATCTTTGTTTTTTTTGTTCCCAATGGTTTACTTCCTTCAGCCACCTGTGTGCCTGAGGAATTCCTAATCGATGTTGCTTTTTTACCCGACCCTTGGAATCGTTTTTGAGCTGTTTGATAAGTTTGATAAGCGAGGATTTTTCAAATTTTCCATCAAATTCGTATTTATTAACCCATTTTGAATAATATCTAATATTGTCGGCATGCTGTGACTGCATATATTTTGCATCTTCCGTTAACGGCGGGTTTTGGGGTCTTTTTGTGCAATTATTACCCATTTTGTTTTACCCTTTAATCATTACGTAACTTCTCTTAATTTTTAACGTGGTACCATGGATTTTGTTGTAGTCTCTTCAGAATGACTGCCTACTTATTTTGTTTCTCCTGATCTATGACAAGACAGTAATCTTTTTTGTCCCTGACTTGCAAAAATACAATTTGACAAAAACAATACACATCTAGTCCCTGATCTAAAACAGAAAAAAGTAGATTCACCTTACCTGAGCCTACATGATTGATCACCAATTCGCGGAGACCCGTCCTTCAGTCACGGATCAGAAAGCGGCTGGCCTCTTTTGAACGACAATTCAGTCAGAGGACTTTCCATATAAGAAGAACCAATTTTGTTTCTTCCCCGTACAGTTTCAACCACCTGGCCGTCTGATCCGAGGTGAAGAGAGGTTTCCGGTTCGAAGGACCAATCTGTAAAAGGAAAAAACTTCATAGACCAATGCACGTTAGGTTTAAACAAGGCACCCTTTATTACTTGCAGCAAGGAGACAAAGCATGTAGGTACAGGATTTGTCTGGCTTTTTGGTGATCAGTATATTATTCTTATACAGTTCTCTTCATGTCATACAGAAAATGTTACTATTCTATTGCTGACATAGTTGGACACAGCTTTATGTATGTTTCACAGAAAATGTTACCAGACTTATTGCTGACATGGTCAGATTATTTGCTGTCTTGCAAAAACATTTTGAGAAAAACAACCTGGCCTTGGGCTTATTTTAGCCCACCTTAACTTTTCAATTCTTCAATTGTACAGTTCTAATACATGTGTTACATTTTGTCTAGATTCAAGGTACATTTCTAGCTTTGGTACAATTAATGCTGACTATGGTTTATACTTTCAAGTATCTATTGTTGTCTTTATCAAAGCTTCTAGCAGCTGCATATTTTCTAATGGCATAAGCAGAAATTAAATATCTCTTTTGTTAAGTTTCATGACATTAGCAGAAATAAAATGTCTCTTGTTAAGTTTCTAATAGCTGTGCAGATTCATGCAGTGTGAACAGAATAAATGTACTAACCCTTTTAAACCTCAAATGCACTAAGCATGCATATTACTATTATATATTTTTCTAGCAGGGGTACACATTCTTACCCCCTCAACAGACTACTAGCCATGGCATTGTGGAACACAGCCTTGAGCTACCAAGTGAATCTACAAGCTCAATTCCTGCCAGGAAAACTAAATACACTGGCAGATGGACTAAGCAGAAACCTCATGGACCCACACGAGTGGAAACTGGAACCAAGGATTTTCAACATGTTGACAAGCAAATGGGGGAGCCCAGATACAGACCTGCTTGCCTCCCCCCAGAATCATCAATTGGGCAAATTTTGCACAAGGATTCCCCACAAGCTAGCTTGGAAAGTGGATGCTCTGTCCTTCAGCTGGAAAAACCTATCAGTTTATGCCTTTCCTCCTCTGCCTCTGCTCTCCAAAGTACTACTAAAGATCAAACAGGACAAGCCAAGGACGATTTTAATTGCACCAGACTGGCCACGCCAACATTGGTACCCCTTCTTGCGCAGTTTGTCATGCTTGGCCCCATGGCACCTGCCTCAGACTCCTTCCCTGTTGTCTCAGCAGGAGAACCAGATTCTGCACCCTCAGCTGCAAACCCTGAACCTAGCAGCCTGGCTAATTACTTAATCTTTCCATTACCATCCCTCAGTAAATCAGCAATGGATATCATTTTAGAAGCAAGGAGGCCTAGTACTAGAAAATCTTATGCTGCAAAATGGAAAAGATTCTGTGCCTGAAACCAGTCTCAAGGGATGAGCGCAGCAGCGCCCAGTTTACCTCAGATTCTACAATACTTGACTGAGATGCTTCCTTTTCCTCCATCAAAATTCATGCCTCAGCCATTTCAGCTCATTATAACACAGAACCTCCCCTCTTCTCACACCCACTGCTCAAGCAGTTCCTTAAAGGGGCCAAAAATTTAAGGCCACCCAGGAGAGCTCCAACTCCAGCCTGGGACCTTAACTTTGTCTTGGAGAAACTCGCTCTTCCTCCTTTCGAGCCAGCTGCTACTGCAGATTTAAAATTCCTTTCTTGGAAAACAGCTTTCCTTTTAGAAATCACTGCAGCAGGAAGGGTATCTGAATTACAGGCCCTTTTGGCAGTGGAGCCTTTCATCATTTTTCATGTGGACAGGGTATCCCTCAGAACCAATCCCTCCTTCATGCCCAAGGTGGTATCCAGTGTGGCTCTTAATCAGTCCATTCATTTGCCTACCTTCTTTCCTAACCCACAGAACAAAGGGGAATGGGTGCTGCACTCCTTAGATGTGCACAGACAACTTAGATTCTACTTGGACAGGACTAAACCTCAAAGGAAATCTGAACAACTGATGGTGCATTTGCTGCAGGGACAGTGGGGAAAGCTATTTCAAAGCAAACCATTTCAAAATGGATAGGCAGCTGCATTCATTTCTGCTATAAGCACTATGGAAATCCAATCCCACAGGGCATCAGACCCCATTCAACCAGGGCTGCATCTACCTCTACAGCTTTTTTCAGAGGTGTCCCTACCAGGGACATCCTAGAAGTGCTACCTGGAGTTCTGTACATACTTTCACCAAGCATTATCATTTGCCAGTTTTCTCTAAATCCAGAGCTGGCTTTGCCACTGCAGTCTTGCAGGGCCTTATAGCTGGTCCTAATTCTATTTAAATTCCTCCTCCCAACCTTAGCTTTGGGCATCTACCCAATTGTAATGACTGCAACAGTGAAACACGAAGAACATAGTACAGTTGTGTACACTTACCATAAATGTAGATGTTCGAGTGTATTCACTGTTGCAGTCCTGGTTACCCTCCCTCCAGCCCCCTTTCTTCTTTTGGCTATACCTCTACTTTCCCTTACTATGCTCAAAAGCTTTTTGGTGTATTTGCTTTTTTGTTAGAGGTATATCCTTGTATTTATAGTTTTAATTGCTTCCCATTAGGGGGGCAACTGACATCTGGGGCAAGAAAAACTGATGTAATGGCTTTGGCTGCTTGTTTTATACCCCTGACAACCTGACATTATGGAAGAAGGGACAGCAACCAACGCAGGACCCAAGACTTTGTTAATCAGGCCGACTCTGGGCTACTGCAAGCAGATAACCCAAATGTAATGACTGCAACAGTGAGTACACTCGAACATCTACATTTATGGTAAGTGTACACAACTGTACTTTTTCTATATTAGGCTCCACATTTTAAAAAGATGACAAGGAAAATTTAAATCTGTCTCCATCTTCCTCATTTTGGTATTCAAATAAAAAAAGTCCTTTTCAAAGACGCCACTTGTGCATGTTTTAGGAATGGCAGAGTTACATAAGATGAAAGACTGTTATTATTACTTCTCTGCACTTTTGCTGGAGATACTCTGTGGCTTAAATCCATAGTTGGCTACTAATTTCCAACCCCCTGTATTGCTCTCCTCATTGTTCCTCACTAAATAACTCCTAGAATTCCGGGCATGTTCTACTCACTCTGCCTGTTCACTTTTGACCCACTTCACCTTCTATGTACACTGGGAATACTGTAGATAAATTTGTTTACAGAAAACATGCAATGATTAATACTATGTCTGTAATACTTGTATTTCTCTTCTTTTTTTGCATTTTATTAATTCACTATTCTATGTAGTTTTTGTTCATCATGCATTTTTATATGCTCTGTGATCTATACTTGAAAATGACCTACTTTAATTTGCTTTCTACCCTGGTTTAACAAATAAAAATAATTAAATAAACCAACCAATCATCAAAGAGTTCACTGCAGAGATGAAGAACCGATTTGTATACGGACATTTAAGATTTAAACTTTAAGAGTAGTGGTGTAGCTGAATAGATCCTTTTTTAAATCAATCTGTTCATTAAAATGAAAGCTCACTGGACAAAATGCCTTTCTTCAAGGGTGACCTGGAGTACTGTCTGATTAAGTGACATGCTCATAATCAAGTAGGTAAATGGAGATGGAAAGAATCAAACCCTATACCCATGACAAGAGAAAGTAGCTCATTAACAGTGCAGAGCTGTAATCCTCTGCACGAACTGCCACCCAGTTATTTGATTCTCAGTTAGGTGGCTTCGTGCATTTTTTTGACAGGATGAGTAGACTAAGTTTTCCCAATGGCACTACTAGATTTCCTGATTGTGGCTGATTGCCATAACTGTTGGGATGAAGTCAGCAAACAAAAGAAAGGAACAATGTGTCCTTGCTAACCCACGTGGCTGAATCCTAGTCCTTACTCTCATAACTGAGTGCTAACAGGTAAGTGACATGTTTATTCTCATATTCATGCACAAGTGGAGACCAACATGGCAGTCAGACTGGTGAGGAAGTAGAAATCAGTTCAGAACAGTGGAATGAGCAATGACATTTGGTGCAGAATCACATCTGTGTGTCTTAAACCTTGGTGCAGGTCTCCTTACCTTCTGTCTGTTGTGCCCATGCCTGACATCCTTGGATGAACCATTAAGTCAGTCATTGTACTGAGCCCTCTGCATCCATTGTTAATACTGACCATTTATAAAGGCCTTAACCATGTCTGATACTTGCTGGTTATAGCTCTGAAGCTCTTGCAGTGATAGTAGCCACTAATGTTATAATCTGGAGTTAACCAAAAGATTTTGCCAACAGCTGCGGTTCTAACTCATGATCTTGTCACTACAGGTGTATTTGGATATAGCTTAATTCTCTTTAATTAGGCCTTCCTGCTTTTAAGAGAGGACCCTAATTATCTACAGACCACTAAACTACCTGGAATCGCTATGCTTCCTCCCCTGGATCATGTCACTAATGGCAGTCTTAAGGCATTTTTTCTAGAATAACATTAACTATCTCCCACAGCTGACTTACACAACCACATTAACCAGATGGCTTGCTGTAATTTTCTCTGACACATGCATGGACCTACACACATGTCCCATGAAAGCTAGCACAAAAAGCTTAGCAAGCCCAAGCAAGCACCTTAGTCTATACCACTGCCTGCTCTGCTTGTGTACCTACTCCTCCAAAAGGTATCAGCATTGCAGCAGACTGGCACTCCCCCAGAGTAGGAAAATTGATATCAGCCATAAACTTCTCCTTCACTAACAGTCCCTCTAGCATACAAACCCACTAGGTAACTTTGAGTCTTCTGGATTTTATTCCTTTCTGACATGGTGACAAAGGACTTGAGTAGAAATGACTCACTTCAGATTCATTACCCTTTTCTCTTCTTTTACAAAAATCATGAAATAAGTAATATGCCTAGGTGATCAGTTGTGGAACAGAAATGATATCCCAAGAGATACTTATCTTGCTCTTTGTTTCTTGTATAGAGCTGACACAAATATTTTCATTGTTAAACAGTATCTCTGAGCTGAACTGGGAATAGGAAGGTGTGTAGGTGTTATACTCTTAGAGTTCCTTGACTCATTTAACACTTATCTTGTTCTCCTCCTTTTTTATCTCAGTATTGTCTCAGATGTGACTGGAGCATCCATTTTATTGATTGTTGTTGAATGGTCTTTATGGTAGATAATTTAGAAGATTGAAGGAAACTGTATCATCACTTTCTGAAGTGACATTAGGAGACTGACAGAGTGACTGGCCCACTGGCATGTGGGGAAGGCGTAGTACTATGGCATTAGTTAGCAGGTTCCATGTCAGACCCAGTTTGTGATTGAGTTCCCAAAGCTGCTTTCCTGCCTTGAGAGAGATAGAAGATGCTTAGGATCTGAGCTGTAATGATGTCTTGTAGAAGCCAAGCACAGTTAAAGTTCCTTCAGGAAATAGCAGGAGTATGGTAGACATCTGAACTGCTAACTGGTCCAGATAGAAGGGTTTCCTAACTGTGGTGAAAACATGATGATCGAGAGAGAGAAAATAAGTACACGGGTCTCTTATGACTATTTTGATGGTGCCTACTCTGGGCCACTAATCAAGGAGCCTCAATCCTCACCACTGACACTGGTAAGAGCTACGCTAGGAACAAAAATGGATACACACAGTATTTTCAGATGCAGCTCTCTGCACCAAGCACAATGTTACTTAAGACCACATGAGCACATAGAGAGCACACTCCAGATCTGAGGCTGAACTCTCTCTCTCTCTCTTTCTCTGCACCCCAATTAAGACTCCATACTGACTCACACACAAACACACACACAAATATACCCACACTCCTGGGAAAGGCTGACACAGATTTACCAGCTGTGCCCCCTCTGCCCAGATTATAATGTAATTATGCTGCCACTAGTCAGCTACAAGGGTACCCAATTATACTGAGTAAAATTAATACTAATACAAATGGTAGAGTTTGACCAGTGCAGCGAGGCTTTCATGAGTGGCCACAGTGCCACTAAAATAAGCATAAGTACTCTTACCTCTTAAATAATAAAATAGAAAACATGAGAATACTGAATATCTAGTTGCAAATAAACACCAGAGTTTCATTCACAAGTGATGTAAAACATAACACAGTTGGATAGATTCACACAGATGCAGAAAAACAATACTTAACTAATCTCACTATATTTTCTTGACTGAGTAAAGAATCACTGTTCCCTAGTTGAGGTACTACAGTAAGACAAGATGATGAGTGTTGAGTTGCTTACTACAGCAAGGCAAGATGAGGTGTGAGGTTGTGTGAGATATCTGAGAGAGATTTGTCCTGTCAGGTTCCAAAAAACAAAAAGTGCTGTTGCGAGAGTTCTGTCATCTCTCTCAGTAATATCTAGAGAATCATTTCACTGCTGGGTATAGAATGACATCACATCTTCTCACCTGACTCTGATACAGTACACACCCAGAACCTTACTAAGATCTGTTGCAGCATCTGAAAGCTGTAAAACAGTTTCAAAAACATCCACCCTTCCAGGGTAGCAATTAGTTCACCGCTAAGGACAATATGGCAAGATTATTAGTCCTAGTTTTCCCAGACAAGTTTGTCTCTGGCTGTATGATAAAATCATTATGGCCTAAGCTACCCCATTTAATTTTCAACCTTTTTTTTTCAAAATTAGCTGGATTGAGATTATCCTCTTCCCTTCCAGAAATAATACTGTCTGACATACATGTATATCTCTTTTCTGTCCAGCAGGATCAATTGTTGATGCATTTTTGACACAAGCAACTGTACAAATATATTTTTAACATAAGCATCTGTACAAATCAGTGTGATAGTCAAATGACATAAAATTCTTTACATAACTCCAGCTAACTGTTACACATGCACTGCCCTACTCTCCCTGCCACAGATGGCACTCCCTCATATTATCACAACTATATTTGTTTAAAGAAGAGTATGAGTTATAACATATGAGGTGGGAACATCTTTTTTGCAAATATTTATTTTCTATCCTTTTTTATATTTAGCATGAGACTGTTTTCAGTAGTCCAGCTATGCACATATTCCAGCCTTTGAAGCAGTTTAGTACCTGTAGATGAGTGAATAATAGTGCCCAGCTTGCAGTCATTAGCAAACTTGGTTAACCACACCTCTGGAAATTTGGCTTAAATGTCTGCGAAATTAATGCCAAACAAAAGCATGCCTAGCTCTGATCCCTTGTGTACCAGCAACTTTCACAACTTGGGATCTGTTGGCTAGCCAATTGCATAGCCCCCTTATCAGGGTGCAGAGGGTCTTTTTTATGAGTGCCTGAAGTTATCTTCAACGTTGCAACTTTGTAATGCAGTTTAGTGTGTCTTAGATGTTTTGCAATGTTTAATGAAATGCTAGTTAAATGACAAGTGATTTTTTTATAGTAGATTTTAATACAAAACGTTGTGTTCCTCATTGAATGTAAGATAGTGAAACTTTTGTAAATTCAGTGCGCATAGACCTGAGACACTACAGTTTTAACCAAAAAAGTACATAAAGCCTTCATTGTATAACTGACGTGAAATGTTCTTACTTGGAAGCTATATAACTGTTCACCTGGCTGCAGAACAACACTGAGAGGTGAGTAGTCACACATGATACAAGATATAGCTTCTCTTGGTTTTCTTTACCACACTAACATGCTTTCATTTGCATAGAAAAATGTAGGAAAACAAAATCTTGTCAGAAGACAGTAATGACTGCATTGTTAAGACAAGTACCTTGACACAGTGAAATACAAACATGTAGATGTATACAAGTCTTTCAGGAGGCGATGGCTTTAAATAGTGAAAACCTCTCGGGTACCCTTTTCAATCAAGTAGAGAACCTGCAGAGCATTCCAATGTATGGACAGCAGACTCTAGTCAAACCGCTATCACTCGCAGAACAAAAACTAAAGAACAACACTGTGAGAGGCACACAGACAACCTGGCTTTATATAAACCAAATCAAACTTTAAATCATTCAATCCAATGGAGATTAGGATGTTTGCAATGTAACTTCCAATGGGCGGAGCCTAAATCTTTTGACAGCATCAAATTATGTCCTCACATATCAAACAGATGTTCATACCTCTGGAACCATAGGGTTTATGAAAGAAGTACAAATGGCAAACTCTTCAGCACAAACTATTTTTATAGTGGTAGTATTCTTTCGGTTCTAGGTCTTAAACCGAATTTTATAAGTCACAGTAAACCCAGTAACTATTATATTTGTAATATTTTGTAAACAACTTACAATATCTCAACAACCACTCACACAGTCAACAGCATTTTATTCATCAAGCTGAGAACTTTCATATGAGGCTAAGGAGTTCTGCTTGTGTTACTTGGTTGGTGAGATATTTAGAAAAACTTGAAAATGATATCTATATAAATTAATATCATGAAACAACAGTTAATATCTATTTACCTGCACTAGACAGTGGTCAAATATTAATGCAGTTGAATTTGCCATTGTGTAATCTTTAAGATTAAATCTTTTAAAACCTTGTACATATTATAATTTTGGAATTATTGATACAAATATGAATAAGCAATATTTGAAGCCTAGAGGCATCAGTAGAAGTTAACTGCAGATGCACCTGGAGGCCTCACTCAGATGTAATGAGTTAATAAAAATAAATAAAAAATATATAGCAAGTCAAGCACTTTCATCCCCTAATATCAGACTTCATTAGAACTAAATAACTTAGCAGAAACTAGCCTTAAATAGTCTCACAAATAAGCCATCCTAACGCAATTCATAATCCTGTTACAAACTCATTACAAACTCATTAACTGAATCAGCAGATTCTAGCCTTATTTTGCAATTTTAATGACACCCCCAACCAAAAAAAAAGTTATAACTATTATAAATTCAGTGGTGGAAGGTAAATTATTGTACAGTTTCAGTAAGGTCATAATTATTTTAAGTTAGTTATTTATTGCCACTGCAATGAATACAACTTTTTGCTTACTTAATTATAGAAAAGTATTATAGAAGCTGTTCTGTGGAAGAAAGTATACAACCTTTGTCCATAACACTTAAATATAGTTAATTTATTTTTACCCTACAAAGAAAATATGCACTATAGACCCCCACCATACCACATGTACATGAACTCCAGTTCCCACAAAACCAGTCTGTGAAACCAAGGGTTAATACTCTCCAGTCAAAGTAAAAAAAAAAAAAAATAAAACGCTAAAAAACTCTTGTGAGAGGGTTATAAAACAGAATGATGAGGATGATACCCACCAAAGCAGGGGAAAAGGATCAATGAAAGTAGTAAATAATGCCCCAAAAGGAAATATAACAATGGTCCAATCTACACATAAGCTGCAGGCAATGGTCGAAGCTGCCACAAAAGAGGCAAACATCTGTCAATACATTTTTGCTCATAAATCAGAATTAGATACTGATTATATTATATTATATTATATTATATTATATTATATTATATTATATTATATTATATTATATTATATTATATTATTTTACATTTGTTGACTAGGGAAGTCCAGTTGGGCACAGAGGCCCCTTTTCAGTGGAGGCCTGGGGGGGACATTATATTCCTTTTAAAGAGTCATGTTCTTCAGTGGAAGAAATTTAACAGTGAGAGTCCTACTAGAACCAGTTCTGGGAGGGACAAACATGATTGATAATGTCCAGTTGAGAAAGAGAATATTTTTGAAAATATGATTAAGGAATATATTTAATGAGAAACCTCTGATTTCTGAACAGGGTTCCAATGTTCTGGAATACCTAAAAGTGAAGAATATAATGCCTTGACCTGATTTGCATCTCATTTTATTTTCTTTTTGACACTATAAACTAGATTCAACGCCTTTGAGTTTAGTGTCCTGTAAATCTATGACAAGTTGTATTAAGGAAGATGTTTAAAATAGATAAAATAGTATGTAGATTAATGGATTTCAACTGAGTAGTCAAGTCTGAGTTGTTTAATACAGTTATAGGCTGTTCACCAGATCTCTGTTGGAGACAGATGTGACTTGTAAGCACAAATAGCTAAATTCAGAGAAAAAGACTTCAGAGCAAACACAGCTTAACTGAAGTTATCTCTTTTAGTAATAATCATGTCAACAAAAAAGACAAATAAGAAAGAAGACTTAAGTGAACTGTCAGCCCATTCAACTGTCTTGTCAGAATTTCTGTCCAAGTAACTATGGAAATAAAACAAGGCACTGTGAGTTGTCAGTTACATTGAGAAATCCCGTCAGCTGTTTAACTTGCTGCGCTCTTATCATGAGCTCATTGGTCATGTTATAAATCTGAATATTTA
Source organism: Protopterus annectens (assembly GCF_019279795.1). Lineage (NCBI taxonomy): Eukaryota > Metazoa > Chordata > Ceratodontiformes > Protopteridae > Protopterus > Protopterus annectens. The sequence continues at coordinate 136,813,921 of NC_056744.1, forward strand.
ATTACAATGCTTCATTTTTGCTAGTTGTTATGAGAATATTATTATTACAAGGCTTGAGGACTTCTCTGTCATTTCTTTAAGATGGACATCGTTTGGAGATTTATTCTCCTCTACTTTAGCCTTGTCTTTATCCAAAGTGTGTACTTTTTCTAAAAAATGGACTCTTGAAATATATCAAGAAAAATAAATAAAACCTGAAATATTTTTCATTTGGTCATTTGATTCCTACCAAATTCAGGCGACCTTGATTTGGAAATGGCTGAATTTTGTGGGAGAGCTCAGTGTTTGTAGGTAGAAAGGAGAAGTGAAGGCTGTGTACTAAAGGATTTGGCATCATATCTTTGCTTCTGAGAGTCAAATGGCAGATGTCCACAATTAGTTTTAAAGAATGTAATACCCAAAATGGAACTCAGCCCTCAAATTTACAATATGTCATTGCATGTTGTCCTATAAAATTAAGGAAAACCAGTTAAGTTAGAGGGTGCTACTGGAAACATGCTTTTTAATGTGTAAGTTCTTCTGTGATTGTGCTTTTACAGTAAAGGATATCATATCCTGTGACTTCAGTGGGTCGAGAGAGGCACTGCTTTATTTGGAAATGTGCACACACTATGTACCCTTATTAAGTTGTATGCTATTGCCTAAGCTAGCCTTATGGAAATAATGTCATACTAACATAAAGTGGAATGACAGGAAATAGTTTATTTTGTCAGTATGCACTTATGCATTGACTGCATTGGAATAAAGCTTGTGTTACAGCAGAACACACACTCAGGAAAGCAAATAACTGAGGTGCATATGCATTATAAAATAACTGTTAATCTTTGATAAGCATTTTAAGTTGCCAGTTCTATCAAATGATTAATAAATGCAATTTAAGATAAACATTTACTCTAATAGCTTCATTCTCTGTTTATCTATTGATCTTTTATTTATTTAGAACCAGATGGTTAAAGAGCTCGAATCCCGTGTCCAGCAGCTAAGTGTAGAAGCAGAGAACAGTAGTTTGCTACGACAAAAATTGTCTCAGGAAAAGGCAGACCTTGACAAGCTCTACCAGTCAACACATACTGAGTTAATGGACATAAAGACAAGGTATTTTTTATGAAACAGACTGCTATATTATATTAGAAATGTACTTTTCAGAGTAAACTGCTTTTCTTTCTTTATTAAATTATTTTCCACCTCTCTAAATCTAATATAGCAAAGGCACATTTTCCATATTATTATTATTATTGTTATTGTTTTATATATATATATATATATATATATATATATATATATATATATATATATATTAGTGATTGTCTTATATGCTAAAAAGCAATAATGTTAGGTCTTTCCTATATGCTTTAAAACATTTAATGTTGATGCCAGGGAACAGAGGTATGCATAGGACAAACCAATCTTGAATCGTATTATTTACATTTATTTACATTCTGAGATTGAAGAAGTTACTTATTTGGGTTGTGTTTCAAGGGGTTCTTTATTTTCTTTACCAATAGGATACTTTAGCATTAGCAGTACTCTCTCTGTCTTAGATTATTAAAACGCATGTATAATTCAACACTACCCCCTAAATCTAATCCCTCTACAGCGTGGACCAGGTGAGGTATGCAATATAGATCAGCTGCTACAATAGAACAAAAGATCATGTTGAAGTATAAATATGATTCATATTACACCAGAGGTTGTCCTACCAGCATACACTCTTCATGGATTTACAAGAGAAAATTCCAAGGAATACTTAACATTCAGTGATTCAAAGTCTCACGGTTACCTTATCACCTGTATGTGTTTGGTTAGGGTCCTCTGGATTTTGGGGGGTTAAATGAAAATATTCTACTGGAGGCATAATTTTTATTTGTCTTAGAACCACAAATATCACTGACAGTTTATATATTTTAGCTGTGAACAAATATTTACAGCAAAGGATTCCAAATGCCTTGGGTGTGGTCAGTTCTGAAGATGCATTAAGTTGTAGGACATCCAGTATAAGTATATAAATCATGTAAAAATCTGTTAATGTCAGTGGGAAGGCTTATATATGAACTCAAAGGATATACACCATATTTCTTTCAGTTTGTCAGTATACCCTTAGTCTTTTTTTAAAAACAATAAATATCTGTATTAAATTATCACTTATGATATAGGCAATCGTGCATTTATATAAATGAAAGCAAACCATGCCGACATATTTTCAGTTACAGACATTACTCATCACATGTAATTTTATATGCTGTCATTGTCAGTCAAACATTACTTAGCTCATTCAATTCCTGCCTTCCCTTAAACCTCATTCTTCCTCTAAAACATTATTGTGCATGCATTGTTCCCACATTTGCCATTTTTTATGTGATTTCCACTTACTCTTTAATAAAGATACCACTTCCAGTTCTTTTATCTCTGCCACTGTAGTCACTACTTCTAGTACAGTTGGGTTACATTTTAATTTCCATTTTCTAGTAAATGCTTTTTTAGGCAGCTACCAGAATTAAAATTGCCAGGCCTTACTATGTCTAGGAAATTCTGATTCTGTATCACAACTCATAAAATAATTTCCTTAGTTACACCAATTTGCTCACCCAATATTTCTGACAAAGTAGTCTGCAAGGAATTTTTAAAATCTGCCAACTCATTACAGTCCCAAAAAATGTTTTCTAATTACTTCTTTTTTTCCCCATCACACCTCCAACATTTGCAATCTACCTGAGGAAAATTTTTTTGGAGTCTACTTGGGGTATAAAAATACCTATGCAAACACTTACAAGCAAAAATTTGAAATCTTCTAGACTTTGTTAATTATTTGGAAGCCGTACATATATCCTCCCACTGTTTCTTAGGATCATAGGAAGTTACTAGGGTATTGGCCTTGAGGCCCTTACAAGCCTAGCCAAGAATTTAGCCCATGTTCCGATGCATCAGCACCCAATGACCCTGTCCAGCAGGGACAGAGGTACAATCCCAGGGGTGTATTCTTCGTTCCCCATCTAGTTATCCAGGTTGCACTTAAAAAGTGTTAAGGTACTAAGCTTGACGTGGGGAGGGAGACTATTCCACTGAAGGGGGAGTCTCTGGGACACAAATCTGTCCTGCCAACATGTCCTATTGATGTCACAGACCATGTTGAAGACGTGCTTGTGTGTTACTCGAGTTGAATTTGACTTGTGGATATGCAGCAGCCCCATCATGGCAGGGTCTGAGATTGCTTTGTATGCCACACAGAGCTCACCTTTGAGGAGTCTGTATGAGACTGAGTAGAGGGACAGGGCTTTTAGCCTATCTGTGTAGGGTAGATGTTTGTGGCCCTGGATTATCCTGGTGAGTAACCTCTGTGGTCTTTCTAGCTGCTGCATGTGCTTTGTGAGGTACATACTGAAAAGGGCATTGTACTCAACAATGGGTCTTATAAGGGAAAACTACAGGGATGTTATGACCTCCTTGTCCCTGGATGAGATACCCTTACTAAAGAGGTGGGCCATGGAGAAAGCTTTCCATATAATGGAGGCAATATGGTAGTCAAAAGTCAGTTTGCTATCAACCTGGGTGCTCAAGTCCCTCAGGACTGATTGCATGCTTAGGACCTTGTTATTAATGTGATAGTTTGTGGGAACGTCACTCTCCCTAAATGGAATGATGATGCATTTTTTTGGCATTCAGTTTGAGGCCATGTTTCTGCCACAAGTCATTTGTTTGGGTGAGACCCTCTTGGAGGATGTCCACATTACTAGGGGAATTGATGACAGAGCACAGCTTACAGTCATCTGCAAACTTGATCAGCCATAGCTCACTGGTTTTGGCCTGTATCTCAGAAAAGTATATCGCAAACAACAGAGGCCCCAAGACTGATCCCTGGGGTACACTGTTCATTACGGTATGGATATTCTGCTTGAGGTGGCTTCCCCTATTTTGACTAGGTGGGTTATATCAGTGAGCCAGTTTGCTACCCATCTGGTAACATATGGATTGATGCCTAGTTGAGAGAGTTTATCTATTATGTCCGAGTGGGGAATAGCATTGAAGACTTTGGCTAGATCAAGGTAGGCGGTGTGCACTGCTTTCCCCTCGTCCATGGCTTTGGTGACTGTCTCAAAGAAGTCGGCCAAGTTTAACAGGCATGACCTCCCCTTGACAAAACCACAAACTGTGTGGGATCAGGTGTTTGGACTTTGCCAATGTCCTAGTTAATGAGGTCCATGGTAATCCATTCCATGGCCTTGTAGATCAGGCTAGTTAGGCTGATGGGTCTGTAATTTCCTGGATCATTGGATGCTCCACCTTTGTGTAAAGGGATGGCAGTGGCTGCCCTCTTCTCGGCTGGAATGAAGCCGGTACTCAGGCTTTGGTTGAATAGGATGGCTAATGATGCTGCAAGTTACTGTCTAAGATCATGTAGGATGCAGCCTGGGATGTTATCGGGTCCCATGGAGGCTGTATATTTTGCTTTTGACAGGGCAGTGGTGACTTGCTCACTAGAGATAAGCAGAGGGGAGCAGGTGCTGGGGATGTCGCGATTTACTGATGGGGGGACAGAGGGGTGAAGTTTTCACTGAATCTGTCTGCCAGCAGTTTGGCTGTATGTGGTGTTTGTGTATGTGGTGTCTCTGACCACCAGCTCTGAGCAGATCTAAGTGCTTCCTTTGAGATTGCAGACATATCTGAAGAATGCCTTATGATTAGATGTGGCCAGTTTGGACTCGAAGATTTCTTTGGAGGATTTCACTAGTGCTCTTATTTGCTTGTTCAGGCTAAGGAGAGATTGTTTCCATCTAGGCACCTGCTCCTTCTTAGTCCTGGACAGCATTTTTTTTCCTTTTATTATAGAGTTTATTTATTGCAGATGTCCACCAGCTAGGTTTATTCTTCCTTGAGGAGAATGATTTTGTTCTGTCTGGTATTCCTGATTTCATGCAGCTGTGTAAATGATCATATAGTACTTTGGTGTAGCTTTGGACATGTGCACCAGTTCCTATGGTGGGGAGGGGGCTGTGAAACTGTTTATACCTTCCCTCAGGAGGTTGTAATCAGCTTTGGAGAAGTTTTTTTGTTTGACCCTAGCTTGGGGAGGGTTGCAGAGATGGCGACTTCAAAAGTGACTGCTTTGTGGTCAGATGTTATCAGGGAGGATGACACTGTAGGGATACTGCAGTGGCTACTCATGTTGGTTAATACCAAGTCCAAGCTGGTCCAAGGCATTCACATTGACGAAATCAAGGAATCTCTGGGCATTTGTGTTTTGGCATGAGTAGTGATTCCAATCTATGCTTGGATAGTTAAAGTCACACAGGATCAGGCTAAAGGGCTGAATCTTGATAGATTCGAAGAGGTCCAGATAGGTGGAGTGGGCATCTTGAGTCAAAGTCTGGGAGCCTGTAGCTAGCTATGATTGGAAAAGGGGTCTTGTCAATGGTTTACTGCACCTGGAGTGTCTCCTATATGTTATACTGTTTGACTAGCCTGGAGATGTGGATGTCTTAAATATATATTGCAACTCCACCTCCTTTTCCTTTGCTGCCCACATTTTGGGATCTGAATATATGACAGGATGTGTAACCTGGTATGGCTAGGGTGCTGTCCACAGCTTTGAACCAGGTTTCTGTGACTGCACAAATGTCAGCATCTTCCAGGGTTAAGAATGCTGCCAATAAATGCAGTTGCATGTTTAGACTCCTAGCGTTTAGCAGCATGACCTTTAGTTTGCATTTTGATGAAATTTTCATTTTGGTAGTTTTGACCTCATGGCATTGCTTAAAAAACGTACTATGGGGAGACAGTAGCCTTTGCCAGAAGCCTGAAGCCCAAGGGAGACAAATGCAGGCCATCTGTGGCAAAGCATCATGGTCTGTCGATCATGTCTTCCCAGGCTGTAAGGTACTGGAACCCCTTAGAATGACACCAGAAACTAAGCCAATTGTTTTTGTTTGTATTGAGGCATCATTCTGGGTGATGGTAGAATGCTGCTTAAGGCTTGGAACATACCTGCCTGGGACACATATTCAGTGAGCTCGATCATGTCTCCCTTCATATAGTCCAGGGAGGTACATCTCAAGTCACTCACACCGACATGGGCTATGACAGAGTCATAACAGTACTTGTTGACAGACTTGAGTGCATGGGTGATATGGTGGGTTCTGGCATCTGACAAACAACTAACTGTGACTTTCTCCTTGTCCATCCTGGTGAGGGCCACATCTCTGTGTCTCACAATACAGTCTCCTATGACTAATATGTAAACCCAGAAAAACGACAAAGAAACTTGAGAAAATGAAACAAAACATAGGCCCCGATCTAACTTGAACCACTCACTGCAGTTTATTGTAAAGTGCTTTTCATCAACGCTAATGGAAAACTTCTTCAGACAACAAGGTACAACAAAGCACTCCTTTTAAAACTAAAAGGGCGGCAACATTAACAATCAACTCATTACCCTAATTACTCAAAGAATCAATCAATTAGAAAACATAAAAATCCTGTTACAGACATGACACTCAACATAAATTCTGAATAGAAAATGTTAAACCAAAATTATACTTTTCTTACTATAGTAGCAATCTTATTAAAGCAGCAATCTTATTAAAAAATATCCATATATACTACTGTATATAACAATAATGAATAAATAAATAAATAAGTAAATAAGTAAACACTTTAAAATGGACATTGTGTTCCTGTGCAAAACAAGGCAAAAATTACCAAACAACTGTAACTGCCTAAAAGACTAAGTGTGTCATAGAAAAGGTGAAGAGAAAGTGTCCACCTAAAACATCTTGACGAAAAAAATGTGTGTGTGTATGTGTATGTTAAATGTACAAGAAACTGTCAGTAAGTATAATACATTACGATACACATTTCAACGAACATAGATGACTAATAAGATAAACAGTATTGTTAAGAACAATTAAAACAGTGTTGTTAAAAACGATTTTTCTTATAAAAAAACAAGTCACCTAAGTAAACTTCTTAACTTAAGGATGCATGCTAAAGAAGTGACTTCATTTAAGCCAGGTAGTGTATATGAATTTAACCTAAGTTGCCAAACCAATTCATGTTTCTCCAATATCAATTGGTAAGGTCCATCCTTTCCATTTAAAGCTACCTGGTCTATAACTTTGAACAGAAATGAATGAGAGGGGTACTCACTACAGTGTCTAGCCAGAGCGTTAGTGGTGCTTTTTTTTCTTAATGTGGTAAACATGTTCGTAAATCCTATCCTTTAGCTTCCTGTCCGTTTTTCCTAAGTAAAATGCTGAACACATCTGACAGGAAGCTAAGTACACCACAGATTTGGAATTACAGTTGTATCTACCTCTGGCTTTATATTCATACTGGTTTACTGTGAAACGAAACCCTGTAGCAATGTACCTACAGTAGTTACACGCTTCACATTTATAAGTTCTTTCGGTCCTAAGAGGCTTCGGACTATTGTTTTCTATAATGTTTTTCAGGTTTCTACCCTTCTTAAAAAGAATGACCGGGTAATCACCTAATTTCTCTATTGTGTCCCTCTCAAAGGTCAATAAAAAACAATTCCTTTTGAAAATGTTCTTAATTAAGTTTGCCTCCAAACAAAAGGGTGTAATGAAACTCCTCTTAAAACTCACTATTTCCTTAACTGTGAAACATTTCTCTGGTGGAATAACGCTAGTCTTAGTTAGGGCCAAACCATCCGACCTTTCTCCCACGTTCAAATCTGTTACCTCAGTAATATGTTCCCTCTTAGTGAGAATTGGACTGAAAGAACCTGCCAACCTTTTGAAGCGGACTTCACTTACTAGCTCATCAATCATCGTCCTTGGGTAACCTTGACTCATGAACATATGTTTCAACAAGGTACATTCATCAGTTGTCATCCTGGCAGCTCTTACCAGCTGTCCTTTGAGGACAGACCTTTTCTGATGGAACGGGTGACAACTGGAATAGTGCAACAATGTGTTCGAGTACGTAGGCTTTCTGTATATTTTAGCCAAGTACCCTTCACCTACAAGATCACTCTTTAATTCTACATCTAAATAGTTAATGATGTTCTCTCCATAGGTGAAGGTGAGTTTCCAAAAAGGTGTACTATTGTTCAAAGTTTCCACAAATAGTCGTGCGTCATCCGCACTCCCCTCATACATGATAAAAATATCATCCAGAAACCTGTTGTAAAGTTTTACCATCTCGTAAATGTTCTTCTTGAAAATAAACTCACTTTCCCATTGAGCTAGGAACAGGTTCGCGTAGCTCGCCCCACATGGCGAACCCATAGCTACACCTACCACTTATTTGTATGTGCTGTCATTAAAACTAACAAAGTTGTTGTTTAATATAATATCTAGTAACTCCTGGATTAACCTTATCTCATTACTCTCAACCTCATAAAATAACAATTTCTTGGTTATGTATTCAATTCCTACCTCATGAGGGATAGAAAAGTAAAGATCAACAACATCTATTGTTAAGAAAAAAATGTTCTTATGATAAACAAAATTCTCTAAACTTTTCAAAAAGACCCAGGAGTCTTTGCAAATTTGTTCTTCTCTGGCTACATACTTTTTTAACAAATGGTCTACATATTTAGAACATGCATAAGTAATGGACGACCTTGCATTCACTAAAGCGCTCATCGGGGGATCATTGACATTTTTATGGAGCTTAGGTAATTGAAACAGGTTTGGTATTCTTGGTTTCAAAATCACTAAATAATTGTACACCTCAACACTGATCAAACCTTCAATCAGTAAGTCTCCAAAAAAGGAAAAAACTCTGTTGTTGCAGTGTTCATTTCATTGAAACTAGATTTTACATAAATCTCACTGTCCAACACTCGCAACATTCTAGTCTCATAGTCATCATTGTTCATAATCACCAGCCCACCGCTTTTGTCTGGTTTCAAAATTCGGACTGGTAAAGATTTAACGGAGTGGAGGGCTTCAGCCTCGTTTTTGGTAATGTTCACCGTGTCATGTTTCTTAACACCCTTATGTAAGTTTCTTAAATCAAACTCGCACATATGTTCAAACAAAGATAAGGAAGGACAAATAGGTACAACATGAGGGGCAGAAAAGAGAATCACAAATTCAACAGGTAACCAGTGATCCAGTTGTGTTGTTGAACCGAAGTGGTGACTTTAAAGTGTACAATTTTTCTTGTTTTACCTTCGACCTTGAACTGTGTGAGCTTTTCAGTAAGGGGTTGACTTTTGTACCAGCTGACCATTTTAATTTGGCAGGGCTTCTGATAGACTTAAAACTTTACATTCGGAAGCTGAACTTGGCTCTAATATTTGGTGACAAAGTTGTCGATGTTGGTCCTTTAAGGGTGGCTAGTACTTACAACCCACCTATTTGTCCTTCCTTATCTTTGTTTGAAGTTATGTGTGAGTTCGATTTAAGAAACTTACATAAGGGTGTTAAGAAACATGACACGGTGAACATTACCAAAAAACAAGGCTGAAGCCCTCTGCTCCATTAAACCTTTACCAGTCCGAATTTTGAAACCAGACAAAGGCGGTGGACTGGTGATTATGAACAATGATGACTATGAGACTAGAATGTTGGGAGTGTTTGACAGTGAGATTTATGTAAAATCTAGTTTCAATGAAATGAACACTGCACACAACAGAGTTTTTTTTTCCTTTTTTAGAGACTTACTGATTGAAGGTTTGATCAGTGTTGAGGTGTACAATTGTTTGGTGATTTTGAAACCAAGAATACCAAACCTGTTTGGATTACCTAAGCTCCATAAAAATGTCAATGATCCCCCGATGAGAGCTTTAGTGAATGCAAGGTCATCCATTACTTATGCATATTCTAAATATGTAGACCACTTGTTAAAAAAGTATGTAGCCAGAGAAGAACAAATTTGCAAAGATTCCTGGGCCTTTTTGAAAAGTTTAGAGAATTTTGTTTATTATAAGAACATTTTTTTCTTAACAATAGATGTTGTTGATCTTTACTTTTCTATCCCTCGTGAGGTAGGAATTGAATACATTACCAAGAAATTGTTATTTTATGAGGCTGAGAGTAATGAGATAAGGTTAATCCAGGAGTTACTAGATATTATCTTAAACAACAACTTTGTTAGTTTTAATTACAGCACATACAAACAAGTGGTAGGTGTAGCTATGGGTTCGTCATGTGGGGCGAGCTATGCCAACCTGTTCCTAGCTCAATGGGAAAGTGAGTTTATTTTCAAGAAGAACATTTACGAGAAGGTAAAACTTTACAACAGGTTTCTGAATTATATTTTTATTATGTATGAGGGGAGTGCAGATGACGCACGACTATTTGTGGAAACTTTGAACAATAGTACACCTTTTTTGAAATTCACCTTCACCTATGGAGAGAACATCATTAACTATTTAGATGTTGAATTAAAGAGGGATCCTGTAGGTGAAGGGTACTTGGCTAAAATATACAGAAAGCCTACGTACTCAAACACATTGTTGCACTATTCCATTTGTCACCCGTTCCATCAGAAAAGGTCTGTCCTCAAAGGACAGCTGGTAAGAGCTGCCAGGATGACAACTGAAGGTACTTCCTTTGAAGATGAATGTACCTTGTTGAAACATATGTTCATGAGTCGAGGTTACCCAAGGACGATGATTGATAAGCTAGTAAGTGAAGTCTGCTTCAAAAGGTTGGCAGGTTCTTTCAGTCCAATTCTCACTAAGAGGGAATGTATTACTGAGGTAACAGATTTGAACGTGGGAGAAAGGTCAGATGGTTTGGCCCTAACTAAGACTAGCGTTATTCCACCAGAGAAATGTTCCATGGTTAAGGAAATAGTGAGTTTTAAGAGGAGTTTCATTACACCCTTTTGTTTGGAGGCAAACTTAATTAAGAACATTTTCAAAAGGAATTGTTTTTTATTGACCTTTGAGAGGGACACAATATAGAAATTAGGTAACTACCCAGTCACTATTTTTAAGAAGGGTAGAAACCTGAAAAACATTATAGAAAACAATAGTCCAAAGCCTCTTAGGACCGGAGGAACTTATAAATGTGAAGCGTGTAACTATTGTAGGTACATTGCTACAGGGTTTCGTTTCACAGTAAACCAGCATGAATATAAAGCCAGAGGTAGGTACAACTGTAATTCCAAAACTGTGGTGTACTTAGCTTCCTGTCAGATGTGTTCAGCATTTTACGTAGGAAAAACGGACAGGAAGCTAAAGGGTAGGATTTACGAACATGTTTACCACATTAAGAAAAAAAGCACCACTAACACTCTGGCTAGACACTGTAGTGAGCACCCCTCTCATTCATTTCTGTTCAAAGTTATAGACCATGTAGCTTTAGATGGAAAGAGTGGACCATACCAATTGATATTGGAGAAACATGAATTGGTTTGGCAACTTAGGTTAAATTCATATACTCTGCCTGGCTTAAATGAAGTCACTTCTTTAGCATGCATCCTTAAATTAAGAAATTTACTTAGGTGACTTGTTTTTTATAAGAAAACCATTTTTAACAACACTGTTTTAATTATTCTTAACAATACTGTTTATCTTATTAGTCATCTCCGTTAGTTGAAATGTGTATCGTAATGTATTATACTTACTGACAGTTTCTTGTACATTTAACATACACGTACACACACATACATTTTTTTCATCAAGATGTTTTAGGTGGACACTTTCTCTTCACCTTTTCTTTGACACACTTAGTTTTTAGGCAGTTACAGTTGTTTGGTAATTTTTGCCTTGTTTTGCACAGGAACACAATGTCCATTTTAAAGTGTTTACTTATTTATTTATTTATTCATTATTGTTATATACAGTAGTATATATGGGTATTTTTAATAAGATTGCTGCTTTAATAAGATTGCTACTTTAGTAAGAAAAGTATAATTTTGGTTTAACATTTCCTATTCAGAATTTTTGTTGAGTGTCAAGTCTGTAACGGGATTTTTATGTTTTCTAATTGATTGATTCTTTGAGTAATTAGGGTAATGAGTTGATTGTTAATGTTGCCACCCTTTTAGTTTTAAAAGGAGTGCTTTGTTGTACCTTGTTGTCTGATGAAGTTTTCCATTAGTTTTGACGAAAAGCACTTTACAATAAACTGCAGTGAGTGGTTCAAGTTAGATCGGAGCCTGTCCTATGACTAATATGTTGGGTTTAAGTTTAGGCCTTAGTGACTGTGAGTCACAGGTGTGCGGACTCTGCATGGTGTGTGGTGTGATGAGCAGTGGAATTTGCATGTGTTTTTGCCTCGGAGGTCTCTTTTGTTTGGGTATGTTTTTGTTGAGGATCTCCACATATGTGGATGTGTGTTGTGTAGGTGTGGTGTTTGTGTTGACAATCTTCTCAGTGCCCAGTATACTGGCTTGTGAGACAGAGAGCATTGACTCTAGATTCGTAATGTAAATGCATTTCTCACAAATTGTATTCCTAGGTGGTAGTAGTAGAGGGCTGTCAGTGTACATGAGACAGTTACTACACTGTCTCAGGATGCCCATATCAACCAGACTGGCAGGAGAAACTGTAGGAAACTATCCATCTATTTTTGTCAGAATTTGAGGGGCAGAGGCCAGAGAGAGCTAAGGGGGTAAAGGGTGGAAGGTCTAAGAGGAGTACTACTAGGTGATCACACAAGTGATACTAAGGGGAATTTTGTAACTGGAATCCCTCTCAGTGGGTTAAAAATAGTGCAGCTGTAGTGGCTGACATGCAAACAAGCCCAAACCAGCTAAAACGCGGGGTTCGCGGGGGTTTAAATACCACAAAAAATAGAAGATTCTAATAACACAGAAATCTAGCCCCTGTCTTCTTTGTCAATCAGCTTGTGCCAGACAAGGTCCAGGCAGCTCTACTACTCTCACTAGCAGAAAAGATAGGTCCCTACCAACACAAGATGGCTGCCAGAAACACAGAAGGCAAAAACAAATAGCTCTGAATGCAGCAAACCTGTATCCAGACTATGCTACTCAAATGAAGGGCTAAGAACACAGTGAAGCTCACAGAAAAGCACAGATTAACCACTTATAGACAAAAACTGAACTCACAGTATGAAAAAATACAGTTAAACAGTGATGAAATACAGTAAAATGCAGTTATACAGTGATGAATTGCAGTAAATAGCAATGAAATACAGTTAAACGGTAAAGAAATGCAGTTAGTAAATTGATTTAAAACAGTTCAAATATGATAAGTTAGTTCACAATCACAACAGTAAAAAACAGCTTGAATAAAGCAGCAATTCAGTTGAATACTGTCATCAATTTAATCAGGCTACCAACAAGCAGCAACAAATGTGGCAAACTAAATGCAGTTGAACACCTAAGCACAAGCAGCAGAATGAAGTAGGAAGAGGCACATTATATATATTTTAAAGTAGAAAGTCAGGAGACGGAAGATAATTCAAGGTTAGGAAGCTAAAGAGGTGGGCCTTCACAACTGATCACACTGTACTCAGTAGAATTAGCTGATGCAATGGGTGGGCCTTCATAACTGATCTCACCATAATCTGTAGAATGAGCTGATGCAATGGGACTGGGATGAGTGTCCATTATCAAATTTGTAGTAGAAGTGGGCAACTCAAAAGCCACCAAGCTTTAAGACCACAACAGTTGGGCAGGTGGGTGGGCATACAAGATAAGAACAGATGTAAGGATTCAATTCACTAAGCCTAAAATACAGTTGCACAGTTTAAACAGATAGGCAGCAAATATTGTTTTAGTAAATCAGAAGTGCAGAAAACAGTTTAAAATAAGCACTTATCTTTTGTAGTCTCACAGCAGGTTTTTGGAAAACATCAGAGCAAGGGCAGAAGGCCTAACTCACTGCAGCTTTGAGCAAACAAGCACAAAGTGGTTTAAACACTGGCTGTTTAAGAAAGGGAAACGGGAACCAGCCAAACGTCAAATTATCTATTCAGAAACACCCTGAACAGAGCCCTGCAGCAGTAACTCTAACTAGATCAGACCAAACTAAAACCTCCTCCAATAAAGCAACAGCTAGGCCTCTCTAGACAAAATATTAACTGTACTACAAGCTCCAGACGTCACAAACAGTACTAGATTCACCTATAATGCTAGTGTTTTTCAAGTAGAGCAACAAGTAAAATGAACAGAACAAACAGAGAAACAAAAAGGAGACAAAGATCAGAACAGAGGTAAGGATTCAATTCACTAAGCCTAAAAAACAGTTGCACAGTTTAAAGAGATATACAACAAATATTGTTTTAGTTAATAAGAAATGCAGAAAACAGTTGAAAATAAGCACTTATCTTTTGTAATCTCACAGCAGATTTTTGGAACACAGCAGAACAAGGGCAGAAGGCCTAACTCTCACTGCAGCTTTGAGCAAACAAGTACAAACTGGTTTAAACACTGGCTATCTCAGGCAGAGAAACAGGAACCAGCCAAAGTTCAAATTATCCAATCAAAAACTCACTAAACAGAGTGCCGTAGCTGTACCTCTGGCTAGATCAAACCAAACTGAGATCCCCTCCCATGAAGCAATAGCTAGGCTTCTCTAGACAAAAGGTTAACTGTAATAGAAGCTCCAAAGGTCACAAACAGTAGTAGATTCAGCTCTATGCTAGTGTTTTTCAAGTGCAGCAACAAGTAAAATGAACAGAACAAGCAGAGAACAAAAAGGAGACAAAGATCAGAACAGATGTAAGGATTCAATTGCTTGCCTAATCTCAATTCCCAATCCTTTACAACTGCCTCTGATTGATTCCTACAGTTATTATGCAGCAACATTCTATATGCCCTACTAACTATCCCTTTTTTAGCAACCTCAGTTCTAGAGTTAACTAAAAACTCTACCATAGCAAGTCTTTCACTTAGGATCCCGCTATTCCTTTCTGTTTACCTATGCTCTGATAGCACTCCTTGATAGAGAAGGCAGTCTGTAGCCTGCAATCAAAATGTATTCATAGCCTCTTCCCATTCTCTTACTTTCCCTCTCTAATTATTTACTTCCAGTACATTGGTTCCTTTGCCAGTTTTCTCCAGTAAATTCCAGTCCCCTCTTGCCTATTCTCTCTACTCTTAAGTGCAGTCATCCCTATTGGCAAAATCTCCTTTCTCCATTCCTTCGTTGGCTTTGCTCTTAGAATACTTTCTGCTACTTTATGAATATAATATTCTATATGGTTATTGTTATTCTCCTTAAGAATCTGCATTCAAAATCCCACACTCTCCTTTTTTCTTGAGCATTTCCCCCTGTTTCATCATCATTCCTTTCCACTTCGAATCATAGCTTTCTGCTTGTGCTATGCGTATGCACGTTAATTATGTAGCTCTGAAATACCCCTTCATATCAGGTAATCACAAATCACCCTGTTCTATTGGCAGGATAAACTTATCCTACATCACTCTTGCCTTCTTCCCCTCCCAGGTCTTTCAAATCTTTGTTAGTTGCAATTGTCATCTTTTCCTCTGATTGATTTAAGTATGCCTGATCTGTGTATAAAACTAAAGGAACCAAAACATTTTCACTGCTTCTATCTTGCTATCCATATCGATAACAGAGCTTCCAGATTTTCAGTTTTTGTATTATCTTTTCTTTATTCTCTTCCTACATATCCTTAGCTGCCATAACAGGATCCTTTTTAACTCAAACTCCTAAGTACTTCATTTTATCATGTCCCCATAAATATGGGTATTGCTGAACCAATTTATGTGTGAGTACATAGTTTACATAGGTTCATAGGTTCATACTAGGCTATCTGCCCTAGGGCATTTATAAGCCTAGCCAGAGTGTGTTTGGCTTTCGCCATCCATTTTAAATGAATTTTGCTATGCCCTTTTTCGAGGTTAGTATACTGTGCCTCTGTCTAACAGTGACACAGAAGTGATACCCGGGGTAAACCTACGATCCCCCATCCACTCATCAAGATTCCTCTTGAAGAGAGTCAGTGAGGGACTCTGCCTAACCTGGACTGGGATTTTATTCCAGAGTGAAGGGAGCCTCTGGGTTATGAATCTGTCCCTCCAGCATGTCCTATTTATTTCATTGCTGAGGTTCAAGTCTCGAGCGTAGCTCAATGGGATTTGGATTTTCTGAGGTGCAGCATGTCCATTAATTCCGGGTTGGACATGGCTTTATACGTCAGGCACAGATCGCCTCTGAGCAGGCGGTATGCCACTGAGTAGAGCTGGAGTTTCTTTAACTGGGCAGCATATGGCATCTGTTTGAGCCCTTTGATCCTCTTGGTGAGGTACTTTTGGGGTCTTTCCAGTTGCTGCAGGTGTCTGGTAAGGTACATCCCAAAAGGGGCATTGTACTCAATTATGGGCCTGATGAGGGATGAGTAAAGAGGCCCAATGACCTCCCCTGATATAGATGTGAATCCCTTCATGATTAGGTGGGCTATATAAAATGTTTTTCTAACCACTTTGGCCACGTGGTTGTCAAATGAGAGATTGATATCAACTTGGGTCCCCAGGTCCCTAATTACTTCTTCCGTACTTAATGGATTACCACCTATGTGGTAATTTGTGGGCACTTTGTTTTTGCCAAAGGGGATGACTATACACTTTTTGGCATTTAGCTTGAGGCCATGGCTCTGGCACCAGTTGTCTGTTTCTATGAGGCCCTTTTGGAGGATGCTTGTGTCGGCTGGAGAGTCTATTATGGCACCCAGTTTGCAGTCATCTGCGAACTTGGTCAGCCACAGTCCTTCCGTGTTAGCCTGTACCTCTGAGAAATATATACCGAACAAGAGAAGTCCCAGGACTGAGCCTTGTGGGATGCCACTTGTAACTGGTTTGGAGTCTGACATGGCTCCAGCAATTCTAACCATGTGGGTTCTGTCCTTGAGCCAGTTTGCAACCCATCTATTGACATAGGGGTTTATATTTAAGCTGGTGAGCTTATCTATAATGCCTGAGTGGGGTATTGTATCGAAGGCTTTTGCAAGGTCCAGGTGGGCTGTGTGGATCACCTTCCCCTAGTCAATGGCCTTGGTGACTGTTTCAAAGAAATCAACCAGGTTTAAGAGGCAGGATCTACCCTTAACAAAGCCAAACTGGGTAGGATCCAGTGTCTGTAGGTCCCCAATATCTTTATTTATGAGGTCCATGATGATCCTTTCCATAGCTTTGCAGACCAAGCTAGTCAAGCTTATGGGGCGATAGTTTCCAGGATCCATTGAGGCACCACCTTTGTGGAGAGGGACCACTGTTGCTGTACGCCACTCTTTGGGTACATATCCTGTAGTAAGGCTGAGATTGAACAGTAGTTTTATGTTTGGGTTTAGTTCTTCTTGGAGTTCATGTAGGGCACGGCCCGGGACACCGTCTGTTCCCATTGATGCTGTGTTTTATGCTTTGGAGAGGGCGGCTCTTACCTGAGCATCTGAGATGTCAGGGGGGCAGCATTCTGCTGGGATAGATATTTGCTCTTTTGGTGGGGAAGGGGGGGAGAAGTTTGTGCTGAACCTGTCAGCTAGGATGTTGGCAATGTCTGTGGGTTCGGTGTATTTTTTGTCATTTTGGACTAATTCTGAGCATATCTGGGAATTCCCACCCAGGTTCCTAACATAACTAAAGAAAGTCTTGTGATTATCCTTAGTGTCCTGTGCAGTTTTTCTCTCAAAGCTGGCCTTAGACGATTTTATGAGTGCCCATAGTTTTTTGCTAATACTGATCAGAGATGCCTTCCCTTTTTGGGATTTTGCTCTATCATGTAGTAGCTTCCTCCTTCTATTGTATAGTTTGTTTATGGCTGGGGTCCACCAGACAGGACGCCTAACTTTGGAGGATTGGGTCTTGGTTTTATTTGGGATTGCATGATCCATGCATTCCTGTAGGTGTTCATAGAATGAGTTTATAAAGGATTCTGCGGTCTGGGTCATATTTTCCACAGGCCCGGGGGCTTTGAAGGATTCCACTTCAGTTTTGAGGAGTGTGAAATTTGCTTTAGAGAAGTTTTTCACTGTGGTTTTCTGAGCAGGGGCTGGGGTCGGGATGTGAATATCTAGTGAGATTAGTTTATGGTCTGATCTTACCAATGAGGGATACACTTCTGGTCTGGAGCATAGAGTCCCCATGTTGGTGATGATCAGGTC
This sequence comes from Protopterus annectens, assembly GCF_019279795.1. Lineage (NCBI taxonomy): Eukaryota > Metazoa > Chordata > Ceratodontiformes > Protopteridae > Protopterus > Protopterus annectens. The sequence goes on from NC_056744.1 coordinate 136,831,929, forward strand.
CAGTATGTTTTCCCCTCTTGTGGGAGTGGCAACAAGTTGTTCCATAGCATTTGAATTTATAAATTCTAGGAACCTTTGGGCTAGGGTGTTGGTGCTAGAGTAATGCTCCCAGTCTATGTTAGGGTAGTTGAAGTCACCCAGTATAATGGTGTTTGGAGAGACTTTCATATTTTCCAGTGTTCTCAGGAAGGCCGAGTGGGGTTCTTGGGTTTGGGAGGGTGGTCTGTAGCAGGCTATAAACTGGAAGGCAGTTTTACCCACTGTTAGTTGCACATGGATAGTCTCTGATGCTTCGTGCTGTGCCACCAACCTGGTGGTGTGGGTATCTTTGACGAATATTGATACTCCCCCTCCTTTTGTGGTTCCGTCCAAGTTTTGGGGCTGAAAAACATGGTATGAGGTATAACCTGGTAGTACTGGGGTGCTCTCGGGAGCCTTGAACCAGGTTTCTGTTACTGCACAGATATCGATGTTCTCCATGCTAAGGAGAGTTTCGAGTGCGTGCATCTTGAGGTTTATACTTCTGGCGTTGAGTATTGTCTTTGTTTAATCTTCATTAATTTTCTGTCCTGAATAGGCTTGAAACTGTCTCAGAATGTTCTTCAACATTGATATGTTCTTTTCTGTTTTTCTCAGGTACAGAATAATATAACATCTGCAAATAAAGTCACTTTTTCTTGATTACCATACCAATTATATCCTCAAATTTCTGAGTCCCTTATTTTCTTTGCCAGTGGTTCTAAATATAATGCAAATAACAAAGGGGAAAGAGGACACACCTGCGTAACACCTCTGTTCAGAGAGGAACCGCCCACTTCAATTTTCACCTCCACTCCCTCATATATCCTCCTAATTAACCTTGTTATTGTGTCAGGGAATGCAAATGCTTCCATTGCCCATCTCATAAAATCACAGCTTACTCTGTGAAATGTTGTTTTTTTTCTTTCTTTTTTTTTTTTTTTTTTTTTTTTTTTGCATCAAGACCCACCAACAATAGAGGTATTTTCTTATATTTTGCTTTCCTCTGGATCATCATTGTTCTTTAATGTTGTCAAATGTTTGCCTCCTCTCCAGAAAACCACATTGATCTATCTCCCTCAATTTTGGCATCACCTTTGGTATTCTTGTACCCATTATATATAAACACTTTATAATCGTGGTTTAAAATTGAAATGGGCCTATATGAAGCTGGTTCTGATGGATCTTTGCCATCTGTAGGTATTACAGCCACCACAGCTTTCTTCTAGGATGTTGATGGTTGTCCTTCTTTTCAAATACTGTTAAACAAAACTTTACAGATTTTTATCACTTTCTTCCTGCAAACTTTACAGATTTTTATCACTTTCTTCCTGCCTAGTTTACAGAAATAACCATCTGTTCCTGGTGACTTTCCTGTAGATTGGTTATACATCACCATTTTTATCTCACCTCCTCCTATCCTAACTGTTAATTGAGTCTTATCTACTTCTAGCCTTGGTATATTTAATTCTTCCATAAACATTTCCATTTGTACTTTTTTCTGATTTCAGAGTCATAGATTATTACTACGCTAACAACCTGGTGGCCTTTCTAAGCCTAGCCATGTTTTCCCCAAAACAATAATGAGGGCAGGCAGTTATAAGCTACCTCTGTCCATAAGGGACATGGGTGCCAGGCCCAGTGTAAATTTCCTATTCCCCATCTACTAGTCCAGGTTCCACTTAAATTGGGTAACACGAATCTGCTTCACATGGATGGGAAACGTGTTCTAAAGGAGGAGCAGTCTGTGGGACACATATCTATCTGTCTAGCATATTTTGTTTAAATCACAAAGTTCTGGTCCCTAGACCTTGTATTTCTGGTACTGTTTGACTTACAAATATGCAGGAGATTCATAGGTGTGGGGCTTGTAGATGCTTTGTAATACAGACATAGCTCACCCCTCAGCAATCTCTAGAAGACTGAGTAGAGGGAAAGGCCTTCAGGCACACTACATAAGGCAGATTTGTTACGTCTTGTATTTGTTTTTAAGGAAACTCTGAAATCACTGCAGTTGCTGCATATGCCTGGTCCGGTACATACCACAGGGAGCATTGTACTCTTCTCTGGAAAGGGCAGAGTGCAGTGGGATAATGATCTCTTTAGACCTAGATGCCATGCCATGCCATTACTTATAAGGTGTGCAACATAAAATTATTTCCTTACCACTGTAGCCACATGGTGGTTGAAGCTAAGTCTACTGTCTACGTGCCATTACTTATATAAGTTGTGCACTCTTTTCCTTACTATAGTGCAATGTTGAAGATGGTATATATAATTTGCAGGGGGTGTTGGAAAAATGTGGATTTTTTTTTTAAACTCAAGTTTTTGGAAACCATATGAATTTTGAGTTTCTGAAAACTTGATAATATGATATAAAGCCATATATATCTGTGTGTGTGTATGTATATACACACACACACACACACACACACACACACACACACACACACACACACACACACACACGTGTGTGTATCTGTCTCTCTATACATGTGTGTGTATATATATATATATATATATATATATATATATATATATATATATATATATATATGGATCACCTTTATATCCCCGAAATCGTGTTTCGCCGACACACTAATCACCGACACCAAAAGGCCAACAACTAAAAATACCGACAACGCAAAACACCGAAAACCATTACACCAACACACTACACGTAAACAACACAGTACACTACATAACATATCCACTATCCCTAACCCAAACCCTAACAAGGTCCGACACTACCGCACACTTACCCTACCTGCACCCTAACCCTAACTCACTTACCCACCCCTAACCCCAAGATCCGACACTACCGCACACTCACCCTACCTGCACCCTAACCCTAACTCACCCACCCCTAACCCCAAGATCCGACACTACCGCACACTCACCCTACCTGCACCCTAACCCTAACTCACTTACCCACCCCTAACCCCAAGGTCCGACACTACCGCACACTCACCCTACCTGCACCCTAACCCTAACTCACTTAACCCACCCCTAAACCCACAGTCCCTCACTATCGCACACTTACCTGTCCACTCCGTAACACTAAATCCCTCACTCGATCGCACACTTACCGAGTCCGTCGGGTTCTCACCTTGTCGGTCATCTGCGTTGTCGGTGTTTTCATCCCGTCGGATTCCGTGTCGGCGAAACGCATTGTCGGGCATCTGAAGGTGACCCATATATATATATATATATATATATATATATATATATATGGTTTACCATCATAATATTGAATGAAATTAAATTAGTCTAAATTCACAGTGTCAAAATTATCGAATTTGCCCATTTCTGCACTGTAGTGCAATCTCAAGTTGATATATTTAAGTAGTCGGGGTGTGAGGGGCATAGCCCCCCACATGGGGGATGCAGGGGGTATAGCCCCCTGCAAAATAGTAGAGTTGATCTCATTGCTTTTTCAATGTAATGATTGTAGACATTTTGACAATTCAATGTTTTGGGTTGGGATATAATTTTTCAACCAAATGATAATTAGACATTTTATCATTCAATATTATGATGGTAAACCTATATATATATATATATTTATATATATATATATATATATATATATATATATATATATATATGATACATATACTGGAAAACTGTATTTATCAGACTATCACTATGAGCAAGAAACTATGATCCCTCATAAAATCATCCAAGGCTAGCTTCGAAAGAAAAATTGCCAAGGACTCCAAAGATAACCACAAAGCATTCTTTAGCTATGTCAAGAACCTAAGTGGAAACTCTCAGATCTGCTCTGAGTTAGCTCTGAGGTAGTGCAGAATGGCACAGAATACACTGAACCGAATGATGTTGCCAACATTCTGGCAGATAAGTTTAGTGCAAACTTCACCCCTTAAAGGGTCCATAACCATACCAGAAGAATGTAGAGCCCCAGCAATCACTGACACACAGGTTAAAACAGCCCTATCCAAAGCCAAAAACATAGCTTCAATGAGACCAGATGGTGTCCCAGGCTGTGTCTTACATGAGCTCCAAAATGAACTAACCCCTCACCTAAACACACTGCCTCTCTACAGGCTACGCACCTGTAGAATGGTGCACAGCAACAGTTATCCCACTCCACAAAGTTGGAGCCACAACGGACCCTGGGAACTATCACCCTATAAGCCTGACTAGCCTGGTCTGCAAGGCTATGTAGCACATCATCATGGAACTCATTAACAGAGACATTGGGAACCTCCAAACATTGGACACTACCCAGTTTGGCTTTGTTAAGGGCAAATCATGCCTCCTAAACCTGGTGAACTTCTTTGAGACAGTTACCAAGGCTTTAGATGAGGGAAGGGAGATCCACACAGCCTACATAGACCTTGCAAAGGCTTTCAATACCATTCCCCATTCTGGTATTATAGACAAGCTCACCAGCCAGAACATAAACCCCTACGTCATGAGATGGGTTGCCAATTGGCTCATGGAAAGAACCCACATGGTGAGAGTTGCAGGCTATAGGTCCAACTCTAAACCAGTTACAAGTGGCATCCCCCAGGGCTCAGTCCTGGGACCCCTCCTGTTCGGTATATACTTTTCAGAAGTACAGGCAAGCACAGGAGGAGTATGGCTGACCAAGTTCACAGATGACTGCAAACTGGGGGCCATAATTGACTCTCCAACTGATACAGACATCCTCCAGAAGGGTCTCACTGAGACGGATACCTGGTGTCAAAATCATGGCCTCAAGCTAAATGCCAAAAAGTGCATAGTCATCCCCTTTGGAAAAAACAAAGTACCCGCGAACTACCACATACGTGGTAGTACCCTAAATACAGAATATGTAATAAGGGATCTGGGGACCCAAGTAGATAGTAATCTCTCCTTTGATAATCATATTGTCAAGATGGTTAGAAAATCCTTCTATGTGACCCACCAAATTACAAAAGGGTTCGCATCTAGAACAGAAGAGGTTATTGTTCCCCTCTACTCATCACTCATCAGACCCATCATAGAGTATAATGCCCTATTTGGGATGTACCTTACAAGACACCTGCAACAGCTGGAAAGACCACAGAAGTACCTATGCAGCCCGACTGAAGAAACTCCAGCTGTACTCAGTTGCATACCGCTTACTCAGAGGTGATCTCTGCCTGACATACAAGGCCATGTCCAACCCAGAATTGATGGACATGCTCCACCTAAAAAAAAAACAAATTCCCGAGAGCCACACACTCTAGGGATCTAAACCTCACCACAAAGATAAATAGGATGTGCTGGAGGGATAGATTCCTGTCCTAGAGACTCCCCATGCTTTGGAACAGGATTCCAATCTACATTAGGCAGAGCCCCTTACTAACACTCTTCAAGAGAAACCTTGACGAGTGGATGGGAAACAGAAACTTTACCCCGGGGATCACTGCAGTGGCTCTGCTGGACAAAGGCACAGGGAACTAATGGCTCTGCTGGACAGAGGCACAGGGAACTAATCTAAGGGGGTGACGAAAGCCAACACATTCTGGCTAGGCTTATAGATGCCCTTGGGCAGATAAACTAGTACTTACCTATGAACCTATTATTTTACAAGTAGATATGATTCTATTTTGGGAACAGTTTATAGTCTTCTCTTTAAACAAAAGTTTATAGAATGTTTTATTATAATCAGTGTTTATTTTTATTGCTTTTAAATTTGTGTTAATGAGCTACCACTGTAAGTAGGCTAATGTCCATATGTTCTTTTATAACTATTACCTTCAAAGTTTTCAGTACTCATTCACTCTTGGGAACCTGCAGTACATATTTTCATATAAATACTAAATATTTTTCTTGGTATGTGGTTTTCATTTATTATAAATGCTGTTCTAGGTTAGCTTGTTTATTAGGTGCTGTTATTGTATTTGAATGTAATAAATTTAAGCTGGACTTTAACTGGTCCTGATATGTTTTCTAGTCAGTCAGTCACTTCTTGAATGAAATGTATGAGGATGCATTGCCTGCAAACTGAGACAAGTACATTCAGAAAGCTGATGAGCGGAAATTATTATATGAATGTTAGGTAACAGTGCGGAATTACCAAATGCAGTGGGTTGTTGATTTGGCAACACTGAAGGACGTTAAGAAATGAAGAGATTTGCGGACGGCTATGGTCAGGTTAGGAAAAAAATCAACTGTTTGCTTTTATTTGCATCCTGAGGTGGAATAGATAGGTCTTTTATCTCCATCCTCTAGCTGTTTGTTAACAGTTTGTGAAATAACTTAGTAGCACTTTGATATTGGAATGATGCAGTAGTTACACGAAGTAATGAATCATGTAGTCATTTAAGGCAACTGTGAAACTTAGAAAATTATTGCACTGAAAAATAAAGGTAAAAAGCATAAAAGCTGCAAATCAAAAGCCACAAATCTGTTGTGAGAAGCTATTAAAATATGAACTTACATGTTAACATTTGTATGAACTGTCACTGACTTAATTAGATGCAGAGAAGAAAGTTGAAATTAAACTTTAAATCTTAATTAGTCTAGTTGGCAGTTTGTGTGCACTTCTAGCATCATAGTTTAAGACAGTTACAGGAACAGAAGGAACAGAGAGATCATATTTTAAGATGTTTGTCTCAGGTACAGCAGAGATTCTGGAATGTTCACTGTTTCTGAAACAGAATATTACAGAAATAACTGAATGGTAAAGACTGGGCAAGCAGGCAGATGATAACTGAAGATAGAAAACAGTTATTAAAATGTTAAAAGCAGAAAAAATGTTCTTTACCTTAAATGTTGGCAGTATGTATGCCACCTTACTGTAGATGGAAGTTAAAGACAAAGTCGACAGCAAGCAGGTAATTTTTTCAATTTATACATCACATGGAAAAGTTTTTTAGTTAGTAAAAAATGTATTACATTGCAGATTTTTTTAGGTGCATTTTGAAAATTGTTATTATTCATATACCATTCATACCTCTCAACTGTACAGATTTTCGCAGAATGTCCAGATTTTTGGCTCATATTTTTAGTCTGTTCCTCATAAAATCTGTTGTTTTCTGGCAAATCACTGGGATATTCTGAGACCTGAAGTTACTAAATAATGACATACATTTGAGTTTCAGACTTCAAATCCTTCAGAAAATGTATGTTAATGCAAATTCTGTCATTCTTGCAATTTTCTAAGCTTATAAGAGTAATATTTAAAATATGTCCCTATTTTCGGTCTTTGTCCAGATTTCTTGCAGTAAGAGGTTGAGAGGTATTCATTTGTTCCTATGAACTAATTGAAATTTCTACTGACATCTCATTGAAACAAAGAAAATGTGTTATGGCAGAGGCTTATTAACTCAGGTCCCAGGAATCAGACAGAAATGCAGATGTTAATCATATTGATCACTGGTACCGCCCATGTGACCAGTGGTTTGTTTCATGGTCAAGCCAAAAGTGGTGCCTCTTTCCTAGGGAAGACAAGCAGCAACAGATGCTGGTAAAAACTACAAGCTTTTCTGTCACTTTTCACAAAGAAACACAGTAAAAAGCATTTTAAAACACTTTGCCATCCCCGAAAAGTAAAATAAACATAATTTGTCCACAGAAAAAAATAGTTTTTAGTTACTTTGCACAAGCGCTAATGTTTAAAAGTGCAATGCTGTCTCGTGACACTCCAGTAAAACATAAATCTCCTAGCTTTAAAATAACTTTCCTGAAGAGGAAAGTGATAAAACACAAACAGTATTTAGAAAATGGAAGGTTTTTCCCCAAAGAGAATTTATCTGCCCAACAAAGGAACAGCACCAAGCCAACCCTCAGTCCTTGAAAGCCTCATAGGAGTGTACTTTTTGGTGGAAGTAAAGCTCTGAATGACTCGGCACCCAAATTTGTCAACCTGTCAGCTCAGCATGAGCTACCTGACAGTTTAGGTGCATGAAATCTGTCTTAAAGCTTTGGAAGTTGTCAGACTATTATATCCTTGGCAGGATATAATCCATATAGGTTAAGGACTACTGCAGCACTGATCATTCAGACATCAACTGTTATGTCAAGTGTGCTTGCACAACTGTACTTTGCTTTACTTGTATGATGCCATGAGTGATGCCATGAGTGTACTCCATTCTTTGAGTATGAGAAGAATTCAGGTGAAGAAAGAGAAGGAACTGAAGTTGGCATATGACATTGTTTTGACTGTAATGATTAACAGTTTGCTACTAAATAATCAGTTCATTGAAGGGAATTTTTAAGTAACAAATTTCAAGATTTATGGTATCCTGGTTTAATACTCCTTCTACAGGTACAGTTCACTTCAGAGGGAAAAGGATAGACTAATAGAGGAGTACGAAGAGAAGATACGACAGATACAAAGCAAATCTGCTTCAGATGTGAACTTCATGATGCAGGAGCAAGCCCTGTCAGCTGCTAAGGTACAAACAATCCTTCATGTTAGAAAGAAGAATGTATCATTGCTGATCTAAAATCTGTCATGGCTTTGCAAGTATTTTTCATTAAAAGATAGCATTCTACCCTAAAGAAAAGTAAAATGCATGCCGTTTTCAGAAATTTTGTCAGAATTCTTAGACACTGCCTATTCTAAAGAAATAAAGTAAACTTTTAACTAATGAAATTAGCTGTATATCCACACATTTGTGTGCTAGTTTAATTTTTTTTTTTTTTTTTTTTTTTTACTTAATTTCTGAAGTAGGTCCTGCAAGACCACAGAGACCTTCTTGAGGTGAATCCCAGAAGCACAGTTAGGTTAAAGATACTATTCAATATCAGACAGTATGCAGGTAGCATTGTTAACATTGATACACAGATCTCTAAACAGATAACTCAGTCACAGTTACAGATTCCTCCTGGTTGTTTTTCATTAAGTAGAGGTGGACATAGCATTAAGGAACTATGAGTTGTTGTAGGCCTTTTGGGTTTATGAATACCTGTTGTTATTAGTAGTGGCTTGTTATTATGTATTGAAGATACAGCAGAAGGGTTGTAGCATTAGGAATCCAGGTGCAATCTTATTTCTATAATGCCAAGATTGTGAAGTAAAAATTGCTAGAGTTGTATTTATCTTCCAGGCCTCTGGTGTTATTGAAGAGTTAGAATATACAATATCACAACTGAAGCAACAGGTTCAAGATGTGGACCATCAAAAGCAACAGCATCTAAGGGTAAGTTGCAAGGCCAGTTACCTCACCGTTGATGGTTAGTGCATTTGTAATATTGGTTAGCTTTACTTAAAATTCTGTATGAATTTTCTGTCCTTTGAAGTCTCATACCTGACATACATAGGAAATGAATCCAGAAGCTTTTTGGTTTTATTGGGTGTACAGAAAATTAGATGAGATTGTATTGCAAATCTACTGGCAGACAGATCAGTTATTGTAAAATACAGATCATGGTTCAACTCAGTCAGCTTAAATGTAGCTTTTGATAGTATTCATTCTCCAGACATCAGTAATTTATTAATGACATTTGTCTGGTAGTGGCTCGCCTCTTTGAGAAACGTATGGTTCCTGATGCAGGCATATGTTCTCCATATGATTGCCTTGTCTTAATGTGTTAAGTTGGTTTATTTTTCTTGGCAAGACTTAATTTCAGTCAAGAGTCATAAAACAGATGTGGCTGCATTACAAAACCATGTATTAACCCCAGGTTGCCATTTTGAGAGAAAGATTACGCAGGAGGTATTGGGACTCTCTTAGGATAATGTATATTTAATCTTAACTTGCCTTTTTACCTTGATAAAGGATGATTTTCTTATGCTATCTTTATTTGCACTGCCTGCCAATACAGACTATAAAAATTATTGATCTTATTTTAGGGACCCTCTTCAGTAGTTGAGACATTTAGCTACTTACTTCTTGTGCTTGGTCATGTAGTTTTTCTTAAATTCATGAGATGAGGTCCTGCACTTTTTAAGGCATATTTGCCTTTCCGCCAACAATTTCCCCTGAGTATATGCAAATCATCTTCAGGGAGGAGCACTGGAACAGTAAATCATTACATTTTTCTTTACCTATGTAATTTCCATTGGTCCAACTTGTATTCAGTATCTGTTTCTCTTCCATACAAGGGGTAATCCTGCTCTGTTCCCTAATTAGGTACTTAAATAGATGATGTGAGACATCTATGCAAACCCTATATTGGGATTTGTTGTTTTCAGTTCTTAGAACAGGTTAACAATGAGTAAACCACAAGGCTAATTTATTCATACGTTCGCAGTTACGCAGTTAAAACTTACATAAACAGTCTTGTGATTTTGAACTCGCTGTTTATTTTTTCTGTGGATTTTCTAGCCTTGAGCTCAAATCTAGCTGTTTAAGCCTCCCTCATTCTTTACTTTTGACTTCAGTTTCTTAGATTTGTGCTGGAATTTCTTACTGATAAGTACACATAACTCTGTTTTTGTTTTAAAGATATGAATATAATCTTGACTTCTTTCTGAAGAGGGGTTATATTCTCCCCTAAAACTGATTAACACGTTTAGTTTCATACAGTTATTCATGCTATATATTTCCATACTGTTTTGCTTTGGCTTTGTACACAACTTAAAGTCTTGTGTTATTTGTCAAGTGCTTAACAGACCCACTAGATTAAGGCATTTGAACGTCTTGTCTGCATATGTTTGTATCTTAAACTGAACCTGCCAGAATAATTTTACATGTACAGAAAATAACACAACTTAATCTTGAATGCATTCTTATTGATATGTTAAAAATGCCCTGAGCTACTAAGAGAGGTTAAAACCTCTGTCCCTTTACTCAGTATCTTATAGCCTCTTAAGGGGCAATCCATGCCTCTCCTGTCATGCTATTAGACACACTATTGTGCTTGATGTCCCATATGTCTGCAAGTCTAATATCTCCAGAAACAGGGACCTAAGAGGCCACAATCACAGAGACAGAACACAGTAGATTAATTCATTAAGCAGCACCTCCTTCATCTCTGGAATTATATCTGTAGATAAAGCAGTGTGACAAATGATATCCTTCAAAGAGAACCTGAATCATTGGATGGGTACCCAAAAATTTTCCCTAGGACTAAGTAGTGTAGCCCTCCTTGAGAAAGGGGGTGCAACTTTAGGGTGAGAATTGACAAAGTGTAATTGGTCATGAAACTAGATTACGTTGTGAATCCTATGAATTCAGAGGACTGCCATGAGGTTACATTTTCCTCTCCAAAGCCACAGCTACAGTCTACTTGGCAGATGTTTAGCACTGGTGTTTACACAGTTCAGAAAACAGAACAGCTCCATTATTTTCCTACTAATAGATCAGTTTTGGGAACAGCTGTTTCCCTCTGTCAGATTAACAGTTCTAGTGATGTATTCTGCAGTGATTAGTAATGTCTGCCTCTTTAGTCAATGAAAATTTTGTTTCCACAAGGGTAGCAAATAGCGATCCATTTACTAATCTCATACTTTTATCTAAGAGATACAACTAGAGAAAGGTAGTCTGTAGCTCACATTTCTTGTATTCTATTTGCTTATATAAGACTCTGTAAAAGAAGGACATCCTGGGCCACCTGGAGTATCTGGAATATGTCTTCAGATTCTCTGAAATTACTGATCCCACTCACTCATAGACTGCCTGAACTGTGGCTTGTTGAGGGACCTTCCTCTAATAATATCTCACTTGCTGACTACAGAGTGTATAGATCATGCTTGAGGGACTATCTGTAAGCAAGAAGAGCTATTTGAAGAACCTAGACAGCTTTTAGAGGAGCTTATTGTAAGGCCTGGTCGCTTTCAATTTAAAACAGACAACACTACAGGAATTTAATACGGGACCAACATACCTCTCAACTATACAAATTTTTGCAGAATGTCCAGATTTTTGCCTCATATTTTTGGTCTCTTTCTCAGTAAAAGTGTGGGTTTCTGGCAAACCACTGGCAATTCAGTGAGGACTGAAGTCAGAAAATAATGACATTCATTTGAGATTTAGACTTTATACCCCTCAGAAAATAAGTGCTAATACAAAACTTGTTATTCTAGCAACTTTCTTCATTTCTAAGAGCTATATTTAAAAATTGCCCCAATGTTCGGCCACTGTCCCTCCATTATTTAAGGCTTTGTCCAGATTTCTTCTCTAAGGGGTTGAGAGGTGTGGGGATCAAACTGGAAGGCAATAGAGTTTCCATCTCTGCATGGAGATTCTTCAGATATGGCACTAAGTTATTCAACACAACCTTCTGCTCTCAGTAACATACCTTCTAGGACAGCAGAGCCATTTATAGACATTAGACAGAAAAGTATGATGCACAAATGAAAATTAGACCCTCTGATACTCAAGAGTACAGACGTGAAGAATAACACAGATGATCCTATTTGCCCTACTTCCCAGTAGTTGACTTCAGACCTCTTGTTCATGTATTCATGTCACAGTATCGAAAGTGGATACTTTTTCTTTCCCTTTCAACTCAGTACCCATTGTATGCCTTCCCACCATTCCTAATGATTCAGGGCATCCTTCTTAAAGCAAAACCAGACAAAGCTAATTTGATTTTTATAGCTGTTATCTTGGTCAAGATGGCATCTTTTGATACAATTAACCACTCTTCTTCTATGGCCTTTATTTCTACACAAGAACCTTATTTAAGCAACAGCAGATCAAAGCTGTACATCTCAGTACAAAGTAATCAAGCACTTAATTCATCAGCCAGAAAGACAGAATTGTAATTCCTCACTGTAATTTTTTCGCTGAAGTGTTACATTCTAAAGGAAGCTAAAAAGCCTGCTACTGAAATACCTTAACTTTAGAATTTGAAGACATTAATTTCTTGGACATCTTCTAAACATTTAGACATTTTAAATTGTCCAGTTCCAGCTAAAATATGTTATTTTAGCCCACTCTTGGAATCCAACCTGGTTCATTCTTCTTGTGAAATCCATGTTTCTACTATTTCTACTTGTTCTTCAGTTTTTCTTCAGAATGCAGGAAACACTTTTTTAAGACCTTTTTAAAAGTTTCACATATAAGACCACCAAGAAGGCAGAACTTAAACTTAAAATTGGAAAAGTTAGCATTATACCAGCTGTTTCAGGGGGCATTAAATACCTATCTGCAAAGTCTTCTAGTTGCAGTAACCTTAGGCACTAGGAGCTGCAAGTCTTGATGTGTAAGCCATCTTATACAGTATTCCATAATAAAAATGCTTACTTCCTTTATTCCCAGAATCATTTCTCTGTCAGTCTCAATCAGTTTTTTCACCTTATTATCTTCTGTTCAAATCTTCAGAATGAAGAGGAACATCTTCTATGCCATTGGCCATCCACAGGCAGCTAAGATATCACAACAAAAAAAGCTCATTCCTTCAGGGAAACAGACTTTTTTATGAAAGGTACAGTACATATTTGCAAAGTATTGTTAGAACACATTCCAATAGAGCTGCAACTCCTGCAGCAGATTTTAGACACGTGTTTTCCCAAAATATCTTGTAAGCAGCATCATATCCTAATGTACACTCCATAACAAAAATTACAATTTAGAACTTCACTCTAGAGGTTTTTGCAGTGGCTGTGTTAATGGGTTCCTGTATCAGTCCACCTATCAAGGAGGACCAAGTATCTCTTAGGATTCTTCCAAAATGCAATGATTTAGCATTAGATGACCCTTCTGAGGATGACAGTTCAGAGTGTGACATATCATAAAAGTAGGTCTTCAAGGAAAGATCGCTATAATGTAACTGACACACCTTCACTGGGCCAGTACTCAGGGAGCCTGAATCCTCACCACTGACACCAGTGAGGGACGTTCACTTGGAACAAAAATATGTACCCACAGTATTTCCAGATGCAGCTCTCTGCATCAAGCACACTTTCCCTTAAGAGTACACAGGGGACACACTAAGTCTGGGATCTGGGTTTCCCCTGTCTCTATCTGTCTCTCTTTCCAGGCCCCCAATAAGAGTAGAGTTGAGTCCTCAGCTGAATGTCCAAGCCAAGTTCTCCACCACTCTCTTTGTGAAACCAGTGCTCTGTGTCCCTGCTCCAAGCATCTGAAACACACTCTGAGATTTGATTTACACACACACACACACACACACACACACACACACACACACACACACACACACACACACACACACACACACACACACGTCTGGGAAAGTGCCCAGACTGTAAGGAAGTTACTGCCACCAGATGCTCCAAAGCCAGTTACTCTAAGGCTCTTACAGGGGTAGCCAATTATATTGAGTGAAATTAATACTAATACAAAAGGTAATGTTGACCAAACAGCAAGGATTTCAGGAGTAGCCACAGTGTCACCAAATAAATATAAGTACTCTCAAAGGTTAAAATATTCTCTAAAAGACCAGCCACAATGAAAATTTTAAATGTATTTAATAATAAATAATAAAATAACATGAAAATAAAATACTAAACATTTATTTACAATAAACACCAGCGTTTCAATCACACAAAATATTAAAATAACACAGATGAATAGATTCACACAGATACAGAAAAACAATATTTAACTGCTCGCGCTATATTTTCCTGACTGATCTAAATAATTACTTTTCCCTGGTTACTTACTAGAGCAAGGCAAGATGAAGTGGGTGAGAGATCCTTCTATGTTAGGTTCCAGAAAACAGACTGCCCTGAGACTTCTAGTATTAAAACATCATTCCAGGCCTGGATTATAGAATGACATCACATATATCTGGTCATCTGACTTCTGGCTCCCATATTACTTCCTTTACTAGAAACTGAACCCGAATCTTGCACATATGTGTTACCATACACACAGCTAGACCTTTGTTAAGGTATGTTATAGCGTCTGGAAGCCATAAAACTATTTCAACACTTCCACCCTTCCAGGGTAGCAATTAGTTCACTGCTAAGGACAATACAGAAGGCTTCCTAGTACAGACTTTTTGTCTATGGCTGCATTGAGACCTGTAAGATACAATCTTTATGGCTGAAATTAAGTAATACATTTCAAGATATTTTTTGAAAGGTTAGCTGGGGTTGAGCTTAACCACTTCTCTTCTAGTATCCTCTGGTACAATATATACATTTAATCAGTTACAGTAGTACAGTCTGACATAAATGTATATTTCTTTTCTGTCCAGCAGGACACACTGTTGGTACATTTTGGACACAAGCAACTTTACAAATACATTGTACATTTACATACAAATATAACCCAGATATACTTCCTCTATCTGAGATATGGCTAAAACCTCATATTACAAACTGTGAAATTCTCCCCCCCCCCCCGGTTATAATATTGTTTGACTGGATAGAAGTAAAACAAAGGGTGGAGAAGTAGCTGTACTCTACTCAGACCAGCTCTCTCTCTCCCCCCTGTCAGTATCAGCTGTCCCTGATCTCTGCCCTGCTGAAATACATTTAGCAACCTGTAACCTAAATCAACACAAAAAAATTGTCATTGCAGCAGTCTAAAAAATCTAAAAATATTCCCATACTCGAGCAGTTTCTTTCTTGCATTTCTGTATCCATTCCATATGAAACCATCATCCTTGGGGATATGAATATTGACTGGAACCTTGTTGATACTGCATCCCCTAGCTGCTCTATGAACCGTTATGGCGTCACCCAGCTGATTACCTCACCCATACACCAGCAAAACCAATTCTCAGAATGGCTTGGTTATCGACTGCATATTAGTATCCAACCCCCAGTACTATCATAATCCTTCTACCATACCTAGCTCCCTTAGTGACCAACTCCCTACCTCAGTAGTAAGATGCTCTCCCAATCTTAACAAGAGCCACCAGTACAAAGAGTCTTGTATCCTTAAAAACTACAACCATGTCACCCTAAACGAATTACTGTCTACTGTAAATGGTCATTCCTACACACATTACCCCTTAATGAGGCAGTCCAAAGCTTCAGCAGTTTATTCCTAAAAACCCTTAACACCCTGGCTCCCATTAGAAACATTAGGCTAAAATGTAATTATGCACCATGTATAAACCAGACAACTCAATCACTTATGAAGAAGAGAGATAGTGCCTGGAGAGTATGGAAAAAAAAGTAACAACTCAGCTTTCCACCGGAACTTATATAAAAAGCTTCGCAACCAAACAAAAAAGTAGGTCCGACTAGACAAAAAAAAATTTATCAAAATCTCTGAGCAACCCACATTCCACCCCAAAGAAATTCTGGGACTCCATAAATAAACTACTATCTCTAGGGAACCCCTCTTCACCAAACCCCTTCCCTAACAAACCTTCTAATGAAACTGCAAGCTTACTTAACTGTTTCACCGAAACAACAGAAAAGCTTACTAAACCAGAAAATCTTGATATAAAGACTCCACCTCTCAACTCATCTTTTCCATCGTTCTCCCTAGCACCCATAGCAACTTCCTTTATCAGATCACTTCTTAACAAACTGAAATCCTGTTCCTCATCAGCTGACAAACTCCATCCATTATTTTTCAAACATACAGCCGAATCTGTAGCATACCCTGTATCTATACTTATCAATAGAGCCATCCAAGAAAATACAGTACCAGATATCTGGAAAAAATCTTCATAATACCCCTCCACAAAGGAGGAAATTCTACAGAACCCTCAAATTATAGGCCTATTGCCATAATATCCCCATTATCCAAGATACTGGAAAATGTGTACATAGACAGATGCTAAATCACCACTTACAGGTAAACCTAATTACACCCACACAGCACGGCTTCCGACCCTCGCACAGTATTACCACTGCCCTCCTATCTTTCACACACAACACTGCACAAGCCAGAGACAGTAATAAAGTCATATCAGCTCTATTCCTTGATCTATCCAAATCATTTGACATTGTTTCCCATCCCATCCTCCTAAACAAACTTTCCAACCTACAACTCTCTACCTCCAGTACCTCCTGGTTTAACAGCTACCTTTCAAACAGCTATCAGTCCGTCAGATGGCAAACATCCTTTCACTTTTCCATCTTGTTAAGATTGGGGTTCCCCAGGGTTCTGTCCTGGGCCCCCTTCTTTTTAATATATTTACAAATAAGCTCCATGTCTCCTGCCCCTGTTCTACCTTAATACAGTGCACAGACGATTCCACAATTATTACCACCTCCGACAATATACAAAATCTCCACACTGTCACTCAACAATCTCTGCACCTAGCAGAACAATGGCTAACTGAAAACAACCTGCTTTTCAACCCCCAAAAGACCAAGCTTCTCCTTTTCCTTCCAAAATACCTCAATCCAGCTAAAGACAACTTCACCATCTCATCCTTAGATAATACAATTATCACCACTGACTCAAACACCAAATTGCTTGGCGTTACTATAGACCAATTAAAATTCATCCTACATGTCTTAGACTGCATCAAAAAGTCCAATAAAAAACTAGGTCTTCTATACCACAACAACAAATATATACCTAACAAATCTAGACCTATACTGGCTCAATCATTTATTCCACTGTACCTGCTGTATGCTGCAACAATACTTACTGACCTCCAAAATAATCTCTTAACCAAATTAGAAACCACCTATAACAAGATAGCAAGATTTGCATCCAGTAATAGCTACAAATGCCATCATTGTATATCTCTGAAACTCTTAAGATGGCCCGAGCTCCCCCCATGCTTCAAACATCACAACTACAAAGTGCACACAGCATCCCAAATAGCTCCAAATTCTGTCCTGCCCTTACATCCATAATTACACCCTACAAACCCAATAGTGACCTCAGAAGCACACAGCATAACCTTCTGCAGATGACCAAGCCAAACAAAAATACTGGAAAAATACTTTACAGTCATTCAATTGCATACTCATGGAAGAGACTTCCATTGTCCCTTCGCTCCACAACCAAAAGTGGCGAATTCAAAAAGCAACTAAAAATTTATTATCAACAGGCATGGATATGTACTTGTCAGGAAATTGCTTAACAAATTTTTCTTCTTCTCTGAATTAACATATCTGCTTGGTAACTACCTAAACTGTTTGCATATATTACTCTCTATGCAGTTAGCATCTATGATATTAAATGCATCTTTGTTGTACTATGCAATAATGTTACTCTGAATTTTTTTTTTATTTTAGGCATTGCTACATACTTTGTAAATAAATTAATGCTAACCAAATTTCTCAAACATATTGTTACTGTATTCTCAAAATACTGTACTTTTACCTTGTATATATTCGTATTGTATATTTCTCTCTGTGTTTGTACAGTTAAGCATCTTAAAACTTGAATTGTTAGTTTTTTTCTTATTGTTTAATTACTTTCCTGGAGCTTTTCTCCTTGGGTCTCTGCTGAAAAACGGCTCTCTGGGTCCAGTCAGACTAACCAGGTTAACAAATGTAAAAATAAAAAATAAATAAATAACACAAGCATCTGCACAAATCAGTTTGATATACAAATGACATAATTCTTTATAGAACTCTAGCTATCTATGCTGGTATATGTTACACATCCACTGCCCTTCTTCTCCTGGCATAGCTGGCAGTACCTCACATTGTCACAGTAACAGTAAAGGGTCCCTTCTTCCATCCACTGTGTGCAATATATTGTCCATGGTTATTGTGCAATTAGTGCTTATTGATGTTCCGAAACTGCTAATTTTAGTTAATAATTTGGTTTGTTTACAACCTGTTTATCTTTCTGCTCTGAGCTCATTTTCCTTGTGGTTCAGAGAACCAATGGAAGAATATGCCAGTGCTGGATTTATATGCAAATATTGTTCCACTTACATTAGTACCTTCATGGCACAAAATCAAACTTAACCTTGACAAAGAAGGGAAACGATTTTGGAAAATGTGCTGGACCAAACCAAATGTAGTAAATTACTGGTGCAGTGACATTTTTGAACTACTCTTAAGTATCTTACATGTCTGTCTTTGTCGTTGCTCACTTATTTAAGACCTCCGTGTAGCTTGCATTGCTGAAAACATTTCCACATTTGATGCTTGCAAATGGTTAAATCTAACTTTATCTGTCATCACCATAACACAAGTCAGCACTACACAAGGACTCCGTGTTTTTTTTTTATTTTTAAACTAAGACTAAACCATGGTATAACTAAATGATGCAAGGGCCCATATTACAAACTGATGTCTTACTAGTTAGAAAAGGAGAAAATGAGGCTTTTATTCACACTCTAGGCTTAACAGTATTGAAAGGGACCTAATACATTACTAGATGGAGAACTTGTGTGGAGTTCTAAGAAGATAATACACCCAAAGCTAAGATCTACATCCAAGCCTTGCTCCTTTTCAAAGTGCACTGAATCCTTATTTGCCTCTGAGAG